>NC_053492.1:462833416-463133416 GCF_905171775.1 Rana temporaria | reverse complement strand
CCATAGATGGGGAACTATTCCTCCAACTAATACCAAAGATGGGGTACTATTCCTTCAACTAATACCATAGATGGGGTACTATTCCTCCAACTAATAACCAATGATGGGGCACTATTCCTTCAACTAATACGAACAATGGGGCACTATTTCCCCCACTAATACCAACGATGGGACACTATTCCTCCAACTAATGCCAATGATGGGGCACTATTCCTCCCAACAATATCAGTGATGTGGCACTATTTCTCCCACTTATACCAACAATGGGGCACTATTCCTCCCACTAATACCAACGATGGGGCACTACTCCTCTCAATAATACTAATGATGGGACACTACTCCTCCTAATGATACCAATGATGGGGCACTATTCCTTCCAATAATACAGTCGATGAGGCACTATTCTTCCAACTAATACCAATGATGGGGAACTATTCCTCCTAATAATACCAATGATGGGGCACTATTCTTCTCACTATTACCAATGATGGTGCACTATTTCTCCAACTAATACCAATGATGGGGAACTATTCCTCCCAATAACACCAATGATGGGACAGTTTTCTCCTAAAAATACCAATGGTGGGGCACTATTCCTCCAACTAACACCAATGATGGGGCACTATTCTTCCAACTAATAGCAATGATGGGCAGGCACTATTCCTCCTAATAATACCAACAGTGGGGAACTACAGTATACATTATCCAGAATTACCGCATACATAATTAGCCTGTTTTGTGACATATTTTGAGTACATTTTAATGATAATGCCACTCAATATTAATGTTCTAGTTTTTGGTGGACCTTGGCAGTGGCGGCTGGTGCTCAAAATTTTTGGGGGGGCGCAAACGAAAACAAAAACAAAAAAAACAATTGCAGCCTCACTGTGCCCATCAAATGCAGCCACTGTGCCATCAATTGTCACCACTGAGCCATGCCATCAAACGCAGTCACTGTGCCATGCCATCAAACACAGCGACTGTGCGTTCAATTGTCACCACTGTGCCATGCCATCAAACGCAGCCACTGTGCCCATCAATTGTCGCCACTGTGCCCTTTAATTGTCACCACTGTGCCCTTTAATTGTCACCACTGTGCCCTTTAATTGTCGCCATTGTGCCAATTGTTGCCACTGTGCCCTTTAATTGTCACCACTGTGCCTTTTAGTTGTCGCCACTGTGCCCATTGATGCCACTGTGCCCATTGATGCCACTGTGCCCATTGTCGCCACTGTGCCCATTGTCGCCACTGTGCCCTGTAAAATGCACCCCCCCCCCCCCCGGCACTTACCTTTCTGGGGGTCAGCAACCCTCCTTCCACGTCCCTCTGTGTCTTCTCCCACCCTCGATGACGCTTCAGCCAATCAGGTTACCGGTAACCAGAACCGGTGAACCTGATTGACTGAGACGCCTGTCAGTCTTATCCAAGGAACGCACAGCCGGTACGTCCCGAGGATAAGCATTCAGAAGCCGACTACAGCCTCAGGGCTGTACTCGGAAAGCCTATCATAGCCGCTGGCTCTGATAGGCACTTCCACACAGCCAACCAGCTGCCGTTATTCAGGTGGCCGTCGCTCACCATCCGGCCATCTGAATAGTTGGCGGCAGCAGCGAAAATACATAGATTCATGCAATGCATGAATCTATGTATTTCAGTGGCAGTGCGAGAGCCTGAGGGGGCGGCGCTCCGGCGCCCTCTATGGACGGACCGCCACTGGACCTTGGAGAGTCTCAGGGACTCCATTGGTGAGATCTCAATGTTGGGTTCCTGGGTCTGCACAGCTGCTGTCACCCATATGAGGAGTCTCATTCTTCTTGTTGGATTATTCATGTATTTATGTTCTTATTTATTTATTTTGTATCATGTGAAATGCAACAAGAGCACTGACAGTATGAATACCCCAAAAATGGGAGGAACACCCGAAACCGCCATGGCAGGGAGATCTCACAAAGGAGTTTCCTAGAGATGAATGGTGGTTCAGCCAACCGGGTTCTCTACTTATAACTATAAACTGGCCTTTTAATACAATTCTGTTTATTTTGTCATCATGCAGATGTAACCTGACTTCCTTCCATCCATGGAACATGACTTCTACCGTTGTAGCTATTGACCTCAGTGAAAATCCATTAGAGTGTAGCTGTGAACTGGACTGGCTTCTATCAGACCGCATAACACTGACCAGGTAACAAACGGGGGAAGATATTCATGACATCATTTCATACGTTGTTATCAAATGTTAGAAAAAAGTAAGGGCCAGATTCTCAAAAAAGCGCCTATCTTTAGGCGGGGGTAGCGTATCTCAGATACACTACGCCGCCGTAACTTAGAGCGGCAGGTCCCGTATTCAGAAAGGACTTGCGCTCTAAGTTACGGCGGCGTAGTGTAAATGGGCCGGCGTAAGCCCGCGTAATTCAAACTAGGCTGGTAGGGGGCGTGTTGTATGTAAATGATCGGTGACCTCACGTAAGTGACGCGCTTTACGAACGGCGCATGTGCGCGCATGCTCAGTAACACGTAGAATTTTCAAAGTAAATTTCACCCGCTCAATGCTTAGTCGACATGAACGTAACCTACGCCCAGCCCCATTCACGGACGACTTACGCAAACGACGTAAAATACGACGCTGTTCGTACGTTTCCGAAGTCCATACCTAACATGACTTACCCCTGCTTTATGAGGGGTAACTTTACGCCGGACCAACGCCTTACGTAAATGACGTATCTTGATACGCCGGGCTCACGTACGTTCGTGAATCGGCGTATCTAGCTCATTTGCATATTCGACGCGGAAATACACGGAAGCGCAGCTAACGGCCAGCGTAAATATGCACCCCAAGATACGACGGCGTAAGAGACTTACGCCACTCGTATCTAGGCAAAATTCATGCATAACTGATTGTAAGAATCAGGCGCATAGATACGACGGCGCACATTCGGACTTACGACGGCGTACGTGGAGTTACGCCGTTGTAAGTCCTTTGAGAATCTGGGCCTAAGAGGTTACCAGACGGCTCGCTTTTGGTTCTCCAATCTGGAGCATAGATCCCAACTGTCCCTGTTTTTGAGGGACTGTCCCTGATTTGGAGCAATGTCCCTCTGTCCCTATTTCCTCCTCAATTGTCCCTCATTTTGGTCTGATCTATATAGATGTATATAAAATGCTCTTTTTATCTTTCATCCAAATTCTAAATTGCTGCATTTGTAAATTCCAAAAGCCAAACATAAAGGAAAAAAAAAAAAAAGGGACTTGTGTGTTCAACTATTTTTGTTGTTGTATAATTCTCCTTTAATGGGGCGTGGCAGGGGGCGTGTCCTTTGCTTGCATACTTTTGCTAATAGGTGTCCCCCATTCTGATCCCAAAAAGTGGGGAGGTGTGCTGGAGTAGTGATGAAATAAAGGAAGTCAACAAGATCACTGATAACCAATATAGGTTATCTAAAGGGAAACATTTCCTTTATTAGTATTGTATCAGTACTTTTTTTTTAACCATTTAAGGACCAGGTCTATTTCTGACATTTGTTGTTTACAACTTAAAATCAGTGGGGCAGATTCACATACATTTAGAACGGTGCAGCGTATCAGAGATACGCTACGTCGTCGTATCTTCCCTGGCTTTAAGTCGAATCCAGGAAGATTTTGCGCCGTAAGTTACGGCGGCGTAGTGTATTTCTGGCGGCAGAATTCAAATCGGCGATTAGGGGGCGTGATTCATTTAAATGAAGCGCGTCCCCGCGCCGATTGAACTGCGCATGCTCCGTTTCAAAATTTCCCGCCGTACTTTGCGCGAAATGACGTCGCAACGACGTCATTTTTTTTTAACTTGGACGTGACTTACGTCCTTCCCTATTCACGGACGACTTACGCAAAAAATAAAAAAAAATCTAATTTCGACGCGGGAACGACGGCCATACTTAACATGGGAAGTCTAACTATACACCGCAAAACACCAGCTTTAACTATACGCCAGAAAAAGCCGACTACAGACGACGTAAAAGAATGCGACCGCCGCGCGTACGTTGATCGTCGGAAATAGCTAATTTGCATACTCGACGTGGAAAACGACGCAAACTCCACCTAGCGGACGCCGAAGTATTGCATCTTGGATCCGAAAGGCGTACGAGGACGTATACCTGTTGGATCTAACCCAGATGCCGTTGTATCTTGGTTTGAGGATTCAAACTAAAGATACGACGCAGGTAATTTGAAAGTACGCCGACCTATCAGTAGATACGCCGGCGTACTCTCTCTCTGGATCTGCCCCAGCATTTTTTGCTAGAAAATTACTTAGAACCCCCCAAACATTATATATAAATGTTTGTTTTTAGCAGAAACCCTAGAGAATAAAATGGAGATTGTTGCAATACTTTATGTCACACCGTACTTGCACAAGGGTCTTATAAATATTTTTTTTTGGAAAGAATACACTTTTTTGAATAAAAATAAGAAAACAGTAAAGTTAGGCCATTTTTTGAATAACCTGATACCTAACTTGTCATGCTTTAAAATTGCGAATGGAATGGCGATAAACTACGGTACTTAAAAATCTCCATAGGCGACGCTTTAATTTTTTTTTTTTTTACAGGTTACCCATTTAGAGTTACAGAGGAGGTCTAGTGCTAAAATTATTGCACACGCTCTAACGATTGCGGCGATACCTCACATGTGTGGTTTAAACACCGTTCACATATGTGGGCACGATTTACAAATGCGTTTGGCTGAAGCCATTTATTATCAACCAACTGTGTTTACTCTTTTTAAATCATAATGACAACAGAAACTACAAAATGACCCTGATCAAAAGTTTACATACCCCAGTTCTTAATACTGTGTATTGCCCCCTTTGACATCAATGACAGCTTGAAGCCTTTTGTGGTATTTGTGGATGAGGCTCTTTATCTTCTCAGATGGTAAATCTGCCCATTCCTCTTGGCACAAAGCCTCCAGTTCCTGTAAATTCTTGGGCTGACTTGCATGAACGGCACATCTGAGATCTCCCCAGAGGGGCTCGATGATATTGAGGTCAGGAGACTGAGATGGCCACTCCAGAACCTTCACTTTATTCTGATGTAGCCAATGACAGGTGGACTTGGCCTTGTGTTTTGGATCATTGTCATGTTGGAATGTCCAAGTACGTCCCATGCGCAGCTTCCTGGCAGATGAATGAAATGTTCCTCCAGTATTTTTTGATAACATACTGCATTCATCTTGCCAACATTTTTGACCAAATTTCCTGTGCATTTGTAGCTCACACATCCCCAAAACATCAGGGATCCACCTCCGTGTTTCACAGTAGGGATGGTGTACCTTTCAGCATAGGCCTTGTTGACTCCTCTCCAAATGTAGTGTTTATGGTTGTAGCCAAAAAGCAAAATTTTGGTCTCATCACTCCAAATGACTT
Source organism: Rana temporaria (assembly GCF_905171775.1). Classification (NCBI taxonomy): domain Eukaryota; kingdom Metazoa; phylum Chordata; class Amphibia; order Anura; family Ranidae; genus Rana; species Rana temporaria. The sequence continues at coordinate 463,128,017 of NC_053492.1, read as the reverse complement.
TGTGCCAGAAGGTTTGAGGTTCATCTCTGTGCTGTTTGGCATATTGTAAGTGGGATACTTTTTGGCATTTGTATAGTAATAGCTTTTTTGTGGCGACTCGACCATGCAGCCCATCTATCTTTCTTCAAGTGCCTCCTTATTGCACACCTTGAAACAGCCACACCACATGTTTTCAGAGAGTCCTGTATTTCACCTGAAGTTATTTGTGGGTTTTTCTTTGCATCAAAAACACTTTTCCAGGCAGTTGTGGCTGAAATTTTAGTTGGTCTACCTGACCGTGGTTTGGTTTCAACAGAACCCCTCATTTTACACTTCTTGATTAGAGTTTAAACACTGCTGATTGGCATTCTCAATTCCTTGGATATCTTTTTATATCCCTTTCCTGTATTATACAGTTCAACTTCCTTTTCCAGCAGGTCCTTTGACAATTCGTTTGCTTTCCCCATGACTCAGAATCCAGAAACGTCAGTGCAGCACTGGATGAAAGATGCAAGGGTCTGTCAGGAGTGCAGAAACTCATTAACTTTTTATACACACACACTAATTACAAGCAAACAAATTACAGGTGAGGGGTTGTTACCTTTATTAGCCATTCAAACCCTGTTGTGTGCATGTTATCAGGCCAAAATCACCAGGGTATGTAAACTTTTGATCAGGGTCATTTGGGTAGCTTCTGTTGTCATTATGATTTAAAAAGAGTAAACACAGTTGATTGATAATAAATGGCTTCAGCCAAACACTAAGAGCCGGTTCACACTGGGGCGACTCGTCAGGCGACACAGCCGCCTGACAAGTCGCTCCCCATTGTAGTCAATGGAACCGTTCTAATAGGAGCGACGCAAGTCGCTCCGACTTAGAAAAAGGTTCCTGTACGACTTCGGGGGCGACTCGGGGCGATTTGCATTGACTTCTATACAGAAGTCATTTTGCAAATTGCCTTAGAAGTCGTCTTCAGGTCGCCTGGCCGAGTCGCCCCCGAAGTCGTGCCGCCCTAGTGTGAACCGGCTCTAACCATGAGAGAAAGAAAAGTTTTTGTGTTATCATTCATATTCTCTGAAAAATGGCCAAGAAATTCTGCCAGGGTATGTAAACTTATGAGCATATATATATATATATATATATATATATATAAATATATATACACACATGCGTGTGTGTTTAAGCTTTGGTGTGCACATCCTAATGCAATAGGCTGCACACGCTTATGGTTGTGCTGTTGGAATAGGTCCAATGTGATTGTCTTTTGGTTTATTCTAGGAAAAGTGAAACTCACTGCCACTCTATAAAAGGAGGAGATACACCATATTTTTCCTTAGTGGAGTATCTTAATTTCTGCCAATTAAAGAAGAATCCTTCACAAAATAAGGTGGAAGATTTCAGCATGACAACACCAACCACAACCAACAACATCACCGACATTGTAACAACAGCACAAAAAGATCCTGTGACAGCCACACCAGGTCCAGAGGAGGAGATGGGACAAAAACCCCACCTTCCAGCACTTCCGGAAAGTGTTACTGTTTATAAAACAACAGCAGCCGATTCAACTATTTTATCCACTAAAGCACAAACAAACCCAGATATTCAGGGAACCATCAGTCTCGATGATGGAAGTGGCTACACCAAGGGCAGTATAACGTCCATGAATGGTCTTGGTGGACCTTCAAAAGACAGTAAGTACACAACAGCGTCAACATTGACCACCAAAGAGTTCACCAGTCCATCGGGCAGCACCAAAGCCGGGTCTGGTCAACCCATTCCAGAAGACAGTTCTAATGAGGAACCAGCTGGCAGTCCCCGGGATTACACACACGATTATGATGATGAGGAGAGTCCACCAGAGAGATCAACGATCCCCATCTCAATATCAGCCTGTGACTATGATGGCTGTAGACACCTTCAAACACCCTGTGCCGAAATTCAGGAACTGACCCCATGCTTGTGCCCCGGCCTTTCAGGAGAGGATATCATTCCAGATCCACCATATTTGAAGAATGTATCTGAGATAACAGACACATCAGCACTGATCCAGTGGTGTTCACCGAATTCCATAGTGGAAAGATACCAGCTTGTGTATCAGTCTGGTGACCAGAACAAGACTGTTGATAACATTTATGTGGCCATGAGACAATACACTTTGTATAACTTATCACCATACACTACCTATAAAGTATGCGTGGTCGCCTTTAATAAAAAAGGGCAAAGCGAGGCAGAGAACAACGGGTCTAGGGCTCCCTGTACGGAATTTAATACCAAGCCAAGTTACATTATGATGCTTGCTATATTAGGTGGTTTGGGGGGGTTCTTTCTGGTAATTATTACTGTATTGGCTGCCTGCTTGTATAAGACATGTAAAAATAGCATGGTAAACCAATACGACACCCATCTGGTGTCCTACAAGAACCCGGCATTTGAGTACCATTTGACCATTCCATCTTATCATTAAAGAGGAGGGTTCATGTCTCTCTTCAGGACTCGCTCCATCTAAAAACATATTTGTAATAATTTATAAGAAATTCAAAGTTCTTTTTAAAAGTCTGGATCACAAGGTGCCTACTAAGTTTCTTGCCCAACAAACCTTCTTCTGTGCCCCAGCTGGGAGTACCCCAAATTATCAACTCCGGATCTGCATGGCAAAATGAAAACCGTCATGGTTTAGGGTAGTAGAAGAAAAGATTTGTTTAAAGCAGGGATGCCCAACCTTTTGAATAGCGAGAGCCACTTAAGCGACTTGGTAACCGGTCGTAGGCCACAATGAGTGAAACGGGCAGAGGACAGACGCATGATTCCTCGATGGACAGCTCCATTCTCAACACCAATGCTCTGGGATAGCAGGTCAATAACCTACAATCTGGGCTTGCCGCCCCGCCATCCAAGAGCAGGTGGTCGACTGGTCGTGAGCCACATTCGATGGATCCGCAGGCCACATGTGGAAAAATGCTAATGCAAAGGCATTTCGCCCATGTCAATATATTGACAAGCCTGAGATGCCTCACGTAAGACTTGGCTCTTCACACAACCCTTTCCTGCGTAGCCTCTCTTGTTTCATCCCCCCAATGTTGCTTCCACCTGCCTCGGTCTCCTCCTAGTCCCTGTTTTTTTCCAGGGACTCCGCCAAGTGCGTCTGGGTCCTACGGGGTAAATGACCTCGCTATATCAAGATGCCACTCAACTCAACTCAACGTAGCGTAGGCCATTGTGGTTGAACAGAACTTGGGAAATCCATTAGTAGATCTTGCTTCTTAAATTACAATAAATCATTTGGACTGTAGACTGCTACATTAGCATTTTGAGAGGTCTAACCTGCTGACTTAAGTTTAGTAGTCCTAAAATAGACATAAAAAGGTTTGAAGTAAAAGGAAGATACAGTGGAACCTCGGATTACGAGCATAATCCGTTCCAGGAGAATGTTCTTAATCCAAAGTACTCGCATATCAAAACGAGTTTCCCCATTGAAGTTAATGGAAACTAAAATAATTTGTTCCGCATTGACTTCAATGGCATGCAGTACCACATGCGGTCAGAGGCGGGGAGCGCCAGAGAGCCTTGAAAACAGCCGGAAAGGCCGGAGGACTGCTCGGCTGACCTCAGAAAGGTTCGGGATCGGGTCTTTCTGAGCATTTCCAAACTGCGCCGTTCAGCGCCGCTTGGCTCCGGCACCCCCCCCACCTCAGGCACACCGCTTTGGCCTGAATCCTGCTTGTTTTGCGAGACAACACTCGCAAACCGAGTTAGGATTTTTCAGACTACAGTGCTTGTATTGCGAAACGCTCGTTAACCGCGTTACTCGCAATCCGAGGTTCCACTGTACAATGGATCTTCAGTACGGAGAGCTGGTGGATGCAACCCACAAAAATGAGACTCTTTGCAGCATGTAGCAACAATGAACTTTCACAACTTATATACTTATGAAGGTCCCCTAATGGCCAGTTCAGACTTTCAGAATACAAGTGATACAACATCAATTAGCATAAGTCAAAAGCTTATGCAGGGAAAAGACTGACCTCATTGACTTGCCGGAGGACCACATCATCATCATCATAAGCCAAAGGACTATGCATGGAAAAGACTGACCTCATTGACTTGCCGGTGGACCACATCATCATCATCATCATCATAAGACAAAGGACTATGCATGGAAAAGACTGACCTCATTGACTTGCCGGTGGACCACATCATCATCATCATCATCATAAGACAAAGGACTATGCATGGAAAAGACTGACCTCATTGACTTGCCGGTGGACCACATCATCATCATAAGACAAAGGACTATGCATGGAAAAGACTCATTGACCTGCCGGTGGACCACATCATCATCATAAGACAAAGGACTATGCATGGAAAAGACTGACCTCATTGACCTGCCAGAGGACCACAGACTGGCAGGAAATATTGGGCCAGTCAAGGCTGGACTGGGACATACAGGGAAACTATTGTATTTTTACAATTTGTTTTATACATCAGCTTAATGTAAATAATTGTATTAATGTGAGTGAATGTTTTATATAAACCTTGTTTCTGTGTATGGCGTGTAGATTATGTATGTACGATGGTAATACCACTACAATAGTTGGATAAAAATATTCCCTATTGAAGAATGTGCTCCTTGATACTAATGAAGGACAGCTGGCTCCTAAAATAAGAGTTGGGTTCATTTACAAACGGATATACAGTACGTGGATTCTGTAAAACGGAGTGCGGCTCCCATGAGCCGCACATCAGATCAAACCCGCTATAGTAAAGTAAACAAAAAAGGCAACTCCCCCTAGGTGGGGCTTTGAAGGCCAAACAAAGTGTTAAGATACAAAAAGGTTTATTAAAGGCAGGCATACACAATGGCACTTGGTAGTAGTACACATCACAAGCGTCCAATGTACATATAAAAGACAAAAATACAAACGTTAAAACAGCACATGCCACACTGGGTGTGACACCTAGACAAAAAACTCTCCTATTGGATGATAGAAGAATGCCCGACGCGTTTCTGGAAGTAGACCGTCATCAGGGGCCATACATGAAGAGTAGTGCAGTAGTGTTTTTTTCTTTCACACGAACCGTGTCATCTCGTGGGAATAGACCCTCCTTGGCTGCCTGTATCTATACCGGTAAGGTGTGCGTCTGAGTGTTCCTCAGGCCCAGATGGACGGGGAATAGGTGAGCCCAGGTCCCTCTGGTATAGTGATCCCAGATCACGTCCTGCCCACGTCCCAGTCCAAAGTACCCTGGAACACTAGCAGAGTCTAAAATAGACCCAAACAATCTTCAAACTCACAACAGCTAGGTAAGAGGATGGCGTTTACCCTAGTGTATAGGTGCCTGTATATTTGTCTTTTATATGTACATTGGACGCTTGTGACGTGTACTACTACCAAGTGCCATTGTGTATGCCTGCCTTTAATAAACCTTTTTTGTATCTTAACACTTTGTTTGGCCTTCAAAGTCCCACCTGGGGGAGTTGCCTTTTTTGTCTATTAACATAGGGATGTGGCCAACACAAAAGTGCGAGAGGAGTCAGTGAACACCTCCTTTTTTTCCCTATAGTAAAGTATGTGGCAGCCTCAGTCCGGGCTCCCACCAGGCCACGAGCCCAACGCGTTTCGCTCCGCCTCTCGGAGCTTAACTACTTCCGCCCTGGAAAATTTACTCCCCTTCATGACCAGGCCATTTTTTGCGATACGACACTGTGTTTATTTAACCACTTCCTATCCTGCATATAGGGAAATGACCGCCGCAAGGTAGCTCTGCCATCCTGGCGTCCTCAGGGCCTACAGGGCGCACGCTACGTCACTCGGGTGCCAATGCGCGTGCCTGGCGGCTGCGATGTCCGCCAGGCACCCGTGATCGCCAGAGCCAGGAACATGGATCTGTGTGTGTAAACGCACAGATCCACGTCCTGTCAGGGAGAGGAGAGCGATGGTGTGTTCCTTGTACATAGGGACAACGATCGGTCACCTCCCCCAGTCAGTCCCCTCCCCCCACAGTTAGAATGACTCCCTAGGGAACACATTTAACCCCTTTATCGCCCCCTAGTGGTTAACCCCTTCCCTGCCAGTGACATTTATACAATAATCAGTGCATATTTATAGCACTGTTCGCTGTATAAATGTCAATGGTATCAAAATAGTGTCAAAAGTGTCCGCCGCAAGATCGCAGTCCTGACAAAAATCACAGATCACCCTCATTACTAGTAAAAAAAAAAAAAAGAAATACAAATTTCATAAATCTATCCCCTATTTTGTAGACGCTATAACTTTTGCGCAAACCAATCAATATACGCTTATTGCGATTTTTTTTACCAAAAATATGTAGAAGAATACATATCGGCCTAAACTGACAAAAAAAAATTGGGATATTTATTATAGCAAAAAGTAAAAAGTATTGTGTTTTTTTAAAAATTTGCGCTTTTTTTCTATTTATAGCGCAAAAAATAAAAACCGCAGAGATGATCAAATACCACCAAAAGAAAGTTCCATTTGTGGGAAAAAAAATTGTCAACATTTCAATGGGGTACAGTGTTGTATGACTGCGCAATTGTCATTCAAAGTGTGACAGCGCTGAAAGGTGAAATTTGGCCTGGGCAGGAAGGGGGTGAAAATGCCCGGTATTGAAGTGGTTAACTGAGAATTGCGAAGCTGTACCCAAATAAAATTTGTGTCCTTCTTTTCCACAGATACAATTTTATTTTGGTGGCATTTCATCACCTCTGCGTTTTAAATTTTTTGCGCTATAAACAAAAAAAATATATATATTTTACTTTCTGCTATAAAATATATCCAATAAAAAATGTGAAACATCGAAATTCTTCATCTAGGCCAATATATATTCTGCTACATATTTTTTTGTAAAAAAAAAAATCACAATAAGCTTATATTTGATTTGCACAAAAGTTATAGCGTCCACAATCTATGAGATATTTTTATTCATTTTTATTTATTTTGTTTTTTTACTATTAATGGTGGCGATCAGCAACTTAAAGCAGAACTGCGATATTGCGACGGACATTTTGACACTTTTTGGGAACCAGTGACACTAATACAGTGGTCAGTGCTTAAAAATATGCACTGTCACTGTACTAATGACACTGGCTGGGAAGAGGTTAACATCAGGGGTGATCAAAGGGTTAACTGTGTGCCTAGTCTGTGTTTTACTACAGTGTGGGAGGAGCTTTTACTAGGGGAAAACATGGATCCTAGTCCCTGCTTTGCAGAGACACAGAATTCGTGCCTTCCCCCCTGCCAGAACGGCAATCTGCCTTGTTTATTACATAGGCAGACCACAGTTCTGTGTCTCTGTAGGATGATCGGTGGGGACATTGCGTCTGTGGTTCCCACTGATCAGCCCCTGCTGTGTTTAAATACAGCGGAAGGGAGCCTCTGGCAGCGCGCATTTGCGTCTGCTGCCTGGAAGAGTGCACAGCTGTCGCCCTGTAGCAGTAAAACTTCTATAGGGCGGTCAGAAAGTGGTTAATCATCCCCATGATTTCCCACCATCCCCATGATTAAGCTCCAAGGAGCAGAGCGAAACATGTTCGGGGAGCCCGGTCTGATACTGACACATACTTTACTATAGCGGGTTTACTGATGTGCAAGTGAAGAAATGTCATCAGCACACAAAGGATTCCTCAAAAAGGGTCCAAAGCTTTAATTTTTGTGGTCACATGGTAAACATAAGGCAATGTTTCACAGCCAGCAGGGGCCCTCATCAGGCAATTGACCATGTGACTCTGATGTGTGGCTCATGGGATGCATCCTCTGTTTTACATTGGCATTTGGGGCCCGGGATGAGCTTCTTCTCCGGCTGGCACTCACAGCGGTGGGCACAGGACTAGAACCCATGAGTCTGAGCGGCACACACAATTCCATATTTGATTTATATTGATTTAAATAGTGATAGACATAAATTGACCATGACTAAGCTCCGAGGGGGGGAGTGAAACGCGTTGGGTAAGTGACTTGGTCAGAGTCCAGGCTGAGGTTGCCACTGATACATTAACCACTTGAGATCCGCGCTATTGACAAAAGACGTCAACAGCGCGGCTCTCAAGTGCCAAGTGGACGTCTTTGGACGTCATTTAAAAGCATTACCCGCGCGCGCCTCTGGGGGGCGCGCAGCGGGTAAACACTGTCCCGGCGCATCGCTGGGAAGCCGATGCGTGTATCTGGCGGCCGCGATGTCCGGGTACACACGATCGTCGGTAAGACAGCAGGGACATGGAGCTCTGTGTGTAAACACAGAGCTCCACGTGCTGTCAGAGGAGAGGAGATCGATCTGTGTTTCTTGTACATAGGGACACAGCATCGGTCACCTCCCCCAGTCACCCCCCTCCCCCCACACAGTTAGAACACACCCAGGGAATACATTTAACCCCTTCCTCACCCCCTAGTGTTAACCCCTTCACTGCCAGTCACATTTATACAGTAATTAGTGCATTTTTATAGCACTGATCGCTGTATAAATATGAATGGCGCCAAATTTGTGTCAAAAGTGTCCGATGTGTCCGCCATAACGTCGCAGTCCCAATAAAAATCGCAGATCACCGCCATTACTAGTAAAAAAAAAAATAATAAAAAAAAAACATAATTCTGTCCCCTATTTTGTAGGCGCTATAACTTTTGCGCAAACCAGTCGCTTATTGCGATTATTTTTTTTTTTACAAAAATTAGTCGAAAAATACGTATCGGCCTTAACTGAGAAAAAAAATAGTTTCAAAAAAAAAAAAAATTGGGATATTTATTATAGCAACAAGTAAAAAATACATATATTTTTTTTAAGTTGTCGCTCTTTTTTTTTTTATAGCGCAAAAAATAAAAACCGCAGAGGTGATCAAATACCACCAAAATAAAGCTCTATTTGTGGGGAAAAAAAAGGACGTCGATTTTGTTTGGGAGCCACGTCGCACGACCGCGCAAATGTCAGTTAAAGCGACGCAGTGCCATAAGCTGAAATTTCGCCTGGGAACGAAGGGGGTTTATGTGCCCAGTAAGCAAGTGGTTAATCAGATGTGCGGCTAAGAAAGACCTTTTCCATACCCAGTAATTACGGGAGCCAGGACAAGCTCCCTCCCAGACCAGCACATTGAGAATTTACACCTCTTTTATGAGCCTGAGTCGCTCACACGTGGGTCTTTTGAGTCGCAATAAATTCTAGCTCCGAATAGAGAAATGAGAGATAAGGTGGTAGAAGGGTGGCAGAGGGGTCCGGTCTTCTCTCTTTTAAGCCAGCCATAGATGGATAGAAATTAGGCCGACTAAGCAGGACCTGGCTGAATTTCAATCCGTCTATGGGCAGGCTGGTCGTACTGAAAGTTAATCCGTTGATTTTTTCACCCATTCATTGTTGGCGGCTATATCCTCTGGCAATGATCATTGCATTCAATTGTGTAACACTCCTATCAGGTGGGTCCCAGCGATTCCCTTCCCGTGCTTGCAGAATTGCTGAGGACTTGTCCAGGAAGGAACGCAAATCCCATAATTGGCCTTCGGCCCAGGCATAAAAAAGGGATTTTGTGCAGATGGCTACACCGGATTAAAGTATGATCCTGATGACGTCTCCCCCACCTAATGTGCTGCAATACTGAACAGGTTTCGGCAGTAAATACCACCAAGTGTCCTTCTGGTCAATGTGCTAAAAATCTCAGGCATGCATCCATCAGTTAAGCAGCCCATAGATAATGCAGTTTTCTTTCCTTCCACAGCACTATTGTGTTTTGCTGACGATCTGATAATGCCTCCAACAATCTGCGCATGCACAGCTGAGATCTGATAATGCCTCCAACGATCTGTGCATGCACAGTACATAACATCACTCTAGCTGTGTGCAGATCGGTGGAGTATGGTTGTCACCTCGTCCCTATAAAACTGAACACATAGGAATTACACAAGTTCTGAGGCTACTTTAATGCAGTTAGCGAGTTTAATTACCACCTTAATCTGCCACAGAACCTGTGTAATTAATATGTCTTTGGTTTTAAAGGGATGAGGTGGCAACTCTACATCGGAGGCATTATCAATCGGCAAAGCACGGAGGCAAAATCTGATTGCCAGTGTGACGAACCCTTGTCCTCAACAGGACTATGTCACTATCCTTCATACCCGGGGACAGGTCTATCCTTCATACCCGGGAATTGGACAGGTCACTCCTCCGTCATACCTGGGGGACAGGTCACTCCTCCGTCATACCTGGGGGACAGGTCACTCCTCCGTCATACCTGGGGGACAGGTCACTCCTCCGTCATACCTGGGGGACAGGTCACTCCTCCGTCATACCTGGGGGACAGGTCACTCCTCCGTCATACCTGGGGGACAGGTCACTCCTCCGTCATACCTGGGGGACAGGTCACTCCTCCGTCATACTGCATCTGGGGACAGGTCCTCCACCTTCATACCTGTGGATAGGCCCATCCTCCCTTATACTTGGGGAAAGGTCATTGAAGTGCATTGTGGTGCGCTGTAACATGTGTGTTTGGTAAATGTGCTGGGTACCATTGACAATGGATGGCAATGCAGCTCACTAATGCATGTAACATATGTTAACATACATAGCAATAATGCATAAAAATTTGATTGGGTGCTTAAAGCGGGGGTTCACCCAAAAAAAATTTTTTAACATTACATTCAGCCGAGTTGTTAGAATGCCATTAGGCTGTTTTTTTGCGGGACTGGGCGTTCCTAATTGATTGACATGCTTCCGACCGGCGCATACAGCGCGTCACGAGTTGCCGAATGAAGCTGGACTGCGAGTCGGCTCTATACGGCGCCTGCGCACTGACGTTCGGCTTCTTTCGGCAACTCGTGACGCGCTGTATGCGCCGGTCGGAAGTATGTCAATCAATTAGGAACGCCCAGTCCCGCAGATTATACCTGGAAGCCCCGGTGAACATACATATACATTACAGGCATACCCCACTTTTACGTACACAACGGGACCAGAGCATTGATGTAAAACGAAAATGTACTTAAAGTGAAGCAATGCCTTTTTTCACTTCTAGGCTGTAGTGGGGGTGCCAGGGGCTTTAGTGGGGGCATCAGGGGAACACTCACATGTAAATAAGCTCATCTGATGCAAGGGGGGCCGCTCCAATCCATCCCCCGGACATCGCGCTGTGCACAAAGGACATTGCTATTGAGAGGCTGGATGGCATTCTGTGGCTGACTGGGAAGCCTGAGGGGATGTGATGTCACCGGAGGTGGGGAGGCAGCCAGGATACAGAAAGAGCACACTGGAACTGAGCAGGCTAAGTGCTCAGAACTTCAGTTCCGTCTAATGCGGGTGCACGGCGCGGGAATATTTGTACTTGTGAGACACTTTACGTACACTCGCGGGCATGTCCGTACTCGCGAGTGTACGTAAAGTGAGTGTCCGTAAAGCGGGGTATGCCTGTATATATATATATATATATATATATATATATATATATATATATATATATATATATATATATATATATATATATATATATATATATATATATATAAAAATATATATATAAAAATATATATATAAAAATATATATAAAAACGGTATGTACGGCAAGGAAATAAAAAAAAAAGCCTAATGTCATTCTAACAACTCGGCTGTATGTAATGTTAAAAAAATTTTTTGGGGTGAACCCCTGCTTTAAGCATGGCAGTTTACAAAACAATCCAATGTTTTGTTTTGACCAGCCAGTCAGCACAATAAAAAAAATATTTACATTTGCAAATATATGTGAAGTCGCACTGCCACGTCGAGGTCTCTCTGCAAAGTGCGGTCCCTAACTCTACCAGTGGAGGTGCATCCATAGAGGGCGCCGGAGGGCCGCCCCCTCTCGCTCGCACTGACACAATCCAAAGATTCATGCATTGCATGAATCTATGTATTGTCGTCGCCGCTGCCGCCGACTAATTCAGATGGCTCGGCCATCTGAATAACGGTTAGCTGGTTGGCTGTGGAAGTGCCTATCAGAGCCAGCGGCTTCCAAATACTTATCCAGGGACGCACGGGGGTGAGTTCCTTGGATAAGACTGAAAGGCGTCTCCGCCAATCAGGTTCACCGGTTCTGGTTACCGGTAACCTGATTGGCTGAAGCATCAACGAGGGCAGGAGAAGACATCTAAGGAACGTGGAAAGAGGGTAAGGTACCAGAAAGGTAAGTGCCGGGCAGGGGGGGCAGCATTTTACAGGGCACAGCGGCGACAATTGGCACAGTGGCGACAATTGATGGGCACAGTGGCTGCGTTTGATGGCATGGCACAGTGGCTGCGTTTGATGGCATGGCACAGTGGCTGCGTTTGATGGCATGGCACAGTGGCTGCGTTTGATGGCATGGCACAGTGGTGACAATTGATGGCACAGTGGCTGTGTTTGATGGCATGGCACAGTGGCTGCATTTGATGGGCACAGTGAGGCTGCAATCGTTTTTTGTTTCTTTTTCGTTTGCTTGCACCCCCCCAAAAATTTGGAGCACCAGCTGCCACTGAACTCTACTCTACCGTCCTTTCTATATTGTGACAAACAGAGCAAGAAATACAACAGTCTACATTAGTTAAAAAAAAAACTTATTCAAAAACAGAAGTTTTGGTTACACATATTTGCAATCTAATGTAAACTCACCTACATTTATAGATGGTCAAACACACGCCTACAAAAAAAATAAAAAATACTGGCCTCCAACCTCCTATCACAGCTGGTCCAACACAAGCCTGCAGAAAAGACTACCAGCCTCCAACTTCCCCTCACATTTTGTCTTACGCACGCCTGCAGAAAAAACTTCCAACCTCCTCTCACAGCTCGAACAATGCACACCAGCAGGAAAGGCTACTGTCCTCCAATCTCCCCTCACAGATGGTCCAACACAGGCCGGCAGAAAAGACTTCTGGCCTTCAATTTCCCCTAATAGCCACACCAACGCATGCCTTAAGAGGAGGTTACTGGCCTCCAACCTCCCCGGCCAGAGGCCCAACGCAAACCTGCCGAAAGGATTACCGGCCTCCAACCTCCCCTAACAGCTGGTCCAATGCACGCCTGCAGAAAGCACTACACTCCCCCAAAACTCCCCTCACAGCCGGTCTAAAAAACTCCTGCAGAAAGGACTACAGGCCTCCAACCTCCCCTCATAGCCAGTCCAACACATGCCCAATGATCCTACCCTCATAGCCAGTTCAATACACATATATTAAAAAAAAAAAAAAAAAAACAAACACAAACACAAAACCGCCCTCCAACTTCCCTTTATAGCTGGTCCAAGACACGCTTGAAATAAAAGTACTGAAATCCAATCTCCACTCATAGCCGGGCCAAAACACATTAATAAAAAGTACCGGCCTCTAAACTCCCCTCATATCCAAAGCAACACACGCCTGAAAAATAAGTACCGGCCGCCAACCGCCTCTCATAGTTGGATTAACACACACACCTAAAAAAAGTACTGGTCTCCAACCTCCTCTTAAACCCAGTCCAACACACGCCTGAAAAAAAGCGGATTCAAAACATGCCAAAAACAAGCACCGGCTTCCAACCTCTGTTCATAGCAGATCCAATGCACGCCTGCATAAAAGACTACAGGCCTCCAACCTCCCCTCAAACCCAGTCCAACACACGCCTAAAAAAATATGGTGCAAAAAAAAAAAAAAAAATACTGCCCAGCGGCCCAGTATCTATAGGGAAAGGATCATGCTCTGCTTCAGTGCATGTTGGCATTTATAGTTCCCTCAATGATCTGTAGCTCCCCAGTGCCGACAGCACTCATGCAGCCCCAGACCATGACACTCCCACCACCATGCTTGACTGTAGGCAAGACACACTTGTCTTTTTACTCCTCACCTGGCTGCCGACACACGCTTGACACCATCTGAGCCAAATTTTGGGACCATTCACATTTATACAGCAATATGAGCTATAAAAAAATGCACCGATTACTGTGTAAATGTGACTGGCAGGGAAGGGGTTTAAACTAGGGGGCGAGGAAGGGTTTAAATGTGTATCCTAGGGTGTGATTCTAACTGTAGGGGAGGGGACTCGCAAGAGGAGAAGACTGATCGATGTTCCTCTATACTGGGAACACACCGTCTTCTCTCCTCTGACAGGACGTGTATCTGTGCGTTTACACACACAGATCCACGGTCCTGCTGTGTTCACAGGCAAACACGGGTGCCCGGGGGACATTGAGGCCGCCGGGCACGTGCATTGGGTGCCGAATGACGCGGCACGCACGCCCCGTAGAGGCTTGGGAAGAAAAGGACATCATATGACAACAGCCCAGAGGGACAAAGGGTTCCTGCCGCCATCATATGACTATGCACGGTAGGGAAGTGGTCAATAAGACTAAAATTACTTTGTGTAGCAATTATATACATCATTGTTGGCAGCTGCCTAAAAATAGCATCCTAGCAACGAATCACCTTGCCATGGATCTCGTCTATTGGCTTATTCCCTCAAAGCAGCTTTACTCATTTTTTGGAATGACTGCACAACGGTCTTCAAATCCACCATGTTTTATTATATCAAAATTCAAATATTGAATATTTGTGTATAAATAATAATCAGACTGATTCGGTTTTATCCAGTTCATTAGGCTTACGATTGGAGTTTATCAGTTAAAGAGCACCAACATGAAATTATGTCCGTCAAGTGATGGTGCTGAGGGTTCTTCATGAATGTTTCATTTTTTCATTGTTCAAAACCTTCACCGTTTTCTGTCCATAATGATAATAGCTGTACCCTGAGGCAGTCGTTGTGAAAGCAGTGATACACCTGTGAAATAAAACATGAACAAATTCAATAAAAATGTCCTGAAAGTGAACCTGTACCAAGCAGTAAAAAGCATTTTAAACAAGTCTTCATTCAACTCTGTATCTATAGGCATTGTGGATAAATCCATCTGCAAAGTTAACAATGTAATTTTACATTTTTTTTCCATATCACTTTTTGAACAAAAAATAAACCTGTCCATGTGTACCCTGCTTTTGCGGACTGGGGGGGGAGCCTGTGGAGGCAGGAGGTTCACATAGGTAAAACTGATTTTTGTGCTCCTCCTAAACCTAAATGAGTATTGAACCCTTGAAGTGTTGGGACAGCCTCGTTGCTGGTGAGCATTTTTCCTTTACAGTGCACCTGGAAAGTAATCACAGCACTTCACTTTTTCCACATTTAACGTAGCAGTCCTTTTACAAAATGGATTAAATAATTTTCCTCAAAATTCTACAAACAATACCTCACAAAAGAAGTCTGTTTGAAATCTGTGCAAATTTATTAAAAATAATAAACCAAAAAATATCCCATGTACATAAGTATTAGTCTTTACTCAATACTTTCAGGCCCGGATTTACTCCCTTTGCCGCCCCAAAGCCGGGTCCTTCAATGATGGCCCCCCCCCCCCCCCATCACATAGGGGGGCCTTCATCCAGACCGAACCAGGGCACAACACTTTAGGGTATAGCACATCAGGGTACAGGGCACAGCACATTAGGGGACAACACATACAGGGAATATCACACATCAGGGTACAGGGCATAGCACATCAGGGCACAGGGCACATCATTTACTAGCCAGCATGCAGAGTAGTGCAGGAAGCGTGTGTAATAAGTTCTCTCTCATGTCACTCTGCTCCCCGACGGCCTCTGCTCTCTTCTCGTCCATCCCAGATGATGTCAAGCAAATGGGGATGGACGAAAAGAGAGGAGAGGCTGCCGGGAAACAGTGACATGAGAGAGAACTTATTACACAGGCTTCCTGCGCTACTCTGCATGCTGGCTAAATCACGATCTACCCGTCAGGCGCCTGCTGTTGGCGATTAAAGGGTAGATCGCCGCGGACCTCCGATGCAGATTAGGCGGCCACTGTAACCGGCCCACTGAGCCCATCGGCGCACCGGGAAACTCCCGGTAGTCCCGATGACCAGTCCATCCCTGCCCCGTGTTGCCGCGGAGCTGGCGCCACCCCTGCACCCTCTCCCCCAGGCCTGGCCTCGGTGGCCTTATCTGGAATCCGGCCCTAAATACTTTAGTGAAGCACCTTTGGCACCAATTACAGCCTTAAGTTTTTTGAGCATTATGCTACAAGCTTGGCACACCTATTTTTGGGCAGTTTCTCCCAATCTTCTTTGCAGGATCTCTCAGGCTCCATCAGGTTGGATGGGGAGCGTCGGTGCACAGCCATTTTCAGATCTCTCCAGAGATGTAGATTCAGGTTCAAGTCTGGGCAACTCAAGGACATTCAGAGTTGTCCTGTAGCCATTCCTTTCATGGCTGTGTGCTTAGGGTTGTTGTCCTGTGGGGAGATGAACCATCGTCCCAGTCTGAGGTCCAGAGCGCTCTGGAGCAGGTTTTCATCAAGAATGTCTCTGTACATTGCTGCATCCATCTTTTCCTTGATTCTGACTAGTCTCCCTAGTCTCCCAGTTCCTGCCGCTGAAAAACACCCCCACAGCATGATGTTGCCACCACCATGCTTCACTGAAGGGATGGTATTGGTCAGGTGATCAGCGGTGCCTGGTTTCCTCCAGACATGATGCTTGCCATTCAGACCAAAGAGTTCAATCTTTTTTTCATTAGACCAGAGAAATTTGTTTCTCATGGGCCGAGTCCTTCAGGTGCCTTTTGGCAAACTCGAGATGGGCTGTGCCTTTTACTGGAGGAGTGGCTTCCGTCTGGCCACTCTACCATACAAGCCTGATTGGTAGAGTACTGCAGAGTTCTTCAGGACGGTTCTCCTCTCTCCACAGAGAAACGCTGGAGCTCTGTCAGAGTGACCATCAGGTTCTTGGTCACCTCCCTGACTAAGGCCCTTCTCCCCTGATCCCTCAGTTTGGCCGGGCGGCCCGTTCTAGGAAGAGTCCTGGTGGTTTACACTTGCTTCAAAACGTGGCATTGGACACGCTTTTAAAGCTTTCTGAATGGCAATCAAAGGGCCCGTCACTAAATAAAATGGTCCCCTTACAGTCCTGGTCACACGTTGGGTTTGCTTTGCTTTAAAAATTATATACCATGTCGCTTTCTTGGTGCTTCAAGGTGTCTCCAAAGACTCCATAGAAGTCTATGACTCTGCTTGCTAACGGCACCTGAAGCTTTTGAGAGGCTTTTATTCAGCGTTAACTTTTCTTTGTGTTGAAGGTATTGCAGGTATGAGATATCCCAGGATGCACTGGGAAACCAGTGCACCAAATAGATGTCATCAGGACACTTCTGGTTAATGTGTTTATATTCTGGGAGTGTCTGGTGCAGACGTCACTTCTGGTGTGCAGAGCGGAGTGGCAGGAAGGTGAGCGGGACTGGAGCAGAGCAACTAGCAGACGGCACAGGTGGTGTGCAACATGGGAATGTTATAGCCGATGGTGAGCGAGTGTGAGAGAAAGAAAAATCGTCAGTGCTTGGGGTCCAGAGCAGGAGCAACTAGAAGATGTCACACATGGTGAGCAGCATGGGAGCAATATAGCGGAAGGTGAGAAGGGACCGGAGAGCGAGGAGGATCAGCAGAGATGGGGGTTACTACTGAGCAGGCGATCTGCTGTACAAGTAAGCTGGGGATCTGCTGAACAAGGTACCAATAAGTTGGGGGATTTGCTGAAAGAGGATACTAGTAAGCTAGTAGAAGAATATATATTGGCCTAAACTGATGAAGAAATTCATTTATTTTTTGGTGATTTTTTTTATAGCAAAAAAGGAAAAAAATAAAAAAGAGGTGATCAAATACCACCAAAAGAAAGCTCTATATGTGGGGAAAAAGGGACATCGATTTGGTTTGTGTACAACGCCCCACGACCGCGCAATTGGCAGTTAAAGCGACGCAGTGCCGTATCGCAAAAAATAGCCTGGCCATTGAGGGGGCAAACCCTTTGGCCCTTAACTAGTTAATGTGTGTTAAAGTAGAAGCAAGTGTAAATGAGCCCCATCTGCAAAATGCACCCGACACCATGTAAATGTACGTAAAGATACAAGCACACTAATGGCAAACTGCTCCATGGAACATCTATTCACAGTCTAGAGCAGGGGTCTCCAAACTGCGGCCCGAGGGCAAGATGTGGCCCTTTGCTTGCCTTTATCTGGCCCTTGGGGTGCTATTCCTCTCAATGATACGGGGTACCATTCCTCCCACTGACACCAACAATGGGGCACCATTTCTCCCACCGACACATTTTCTACCCCCCGCTGGACACAATATGGTCCTCCTAAAGTGTAAAGGACGGTAGACGGACATTTTTTTCCCCAAAAAGTTTGGAGACCCCTGATCTAGAGGAACAGGAATGTCAGCCAATCAGAGTTGGCAAACTGATGAAAGTGAATAGATATTATATACATACAATATTGATCATCACATATTAATAGACAGCACAGTACAGCGTGATGAGGGTTGGGTGAGATCACTTACCATAGTACCTGAAGATAGACACTATCCACATAATTAAACACAGGAGCCGCTAATGAAGCTGCTACCAGTATTAACTGAACTGCCGTGTTCATCTGAAAGGCAACACAAATACTGAAATTAGCAGACATGATACACAACTTCCCTCACATGTTACACAGCACTTCCCCCGCCCTCACATGTTACACAGTTTCCCTCACATGTTACCTCCCCTTCCCTCACATGTTACACAGCGCTTCCCCATCCTCGCATGTTACACAGCGCTTCCCCATCCTCGCATCTTACACAGCGCTTCCCCATCCTCGCATCTTACACAGCGCCTCCCCATCCTCGCATCTTACACAGCGCCTCCCCATCCTCACATCTTACACAGCGCCTCCCCATCCTCACGTTACACATTACATCCCCATCCTCACATGTTACACAGTGCCTCCCCATCCTCACATCTTACACAGCGCCTCCCCATCCTCGCATCTTACACAGCGCCTCCCCATCCTCGCATCTTACACAGCGCCTCCCCATCCTCACATCTTACACAGCGCCTCCCCATCCTCACGTTACACATTACATCCCCATCCTCACATGTTACACAGCGCTTCCCCATCCTCGCATGTTACACAGCGCTTCCCCATCCTCGCATCTTACACAGCGCTTCCCCATCCTCGCATCTTACACAGCGCCTCCCCATCCTCACATCTTACACAGCGCCTCCCCATCCTCACATCTTACACAGCGCCTCCCCATCCTCACATCTTACACAGCGCCTCCCCATCCTCACATCTTACACAGCGCTTCCCCATCCTCACATGTTACACAGCGCTTCCCCATCCTCGCATCTTACACAGCGCCTCCCCATCCTCACATCTTACACAGCGCTTCCCCATCCTCGCATCTTACACAGCGCCTCCCCATCCTCGCATCTTACACAGCGCCTCCCCATCCTCACATCTTACACAGCGCTTCCCCATCCTCGCATCTTACACAGCGCTTCCCCATCCTCGCATCTTACACAGCGCTTCCCCATCCTCGCATCTTACACAGCGCTTCCCCATCCTCGCATCTTACACAGCGCCTCCCCATCCTCACATCTTACACAGCGCCTCCCCATCCTCACGTTACACATTACATCCCCATCCTCACATGTTACACAGCGCCTCCCCATCCTCACATCTTACACAGCGCCTCCCCATCCTCACATGTTACACTGCTTAAATAATACAGTTATATTTCAAGAAATCATGCCACGCAGGAACCTGCCCAGCCTGACCTAACCCAATGTAAACCACCAAATTCTAAATAGTACTGCAATATTACTCATGCGATCGGCTCACACATACTACTCATGCGATCGTCTCACACATACTACTCATGCGATCGGCTCACACATACTACTCATTGAGCGGAGGAGGAGAAAGAGACATCCTTACCTTACTGATAAACGTTGGCTCTAACTGAGCAGTTGCATAGCAAGGATTAAAATATTTTCCAACTGTTCTCTGGAAAAACAGAAGAAAGAAATGATTGGCCATTTATTAGGAGGATCACCTGCAATCCGATTGGGTCTTGGAAATCATTTGGAACTGTTGAGGTTTTCCCTTTCTTAAAGCGGAGTTCCGGCCACAATTTCACTTTTTAAATATAAATACCCCTGTAATACACAAGCTTAATGTATTCTAGTAAAGTTAGTCTGTAAACTAAGGTCCGTTTTGTTAGGTTGTTAGAGCATTTAGACACTTTATAAAATAGAAATTGACTGGGGCCATCTTAAGTGTGGGCATCATGAAGCCAGACTGTATGACTTCCTGGATTTCAGCCTTGCAGATCTCGCACATGCTCAGTGCTGCACAAGCAGTGTAATATAGGTTTCAGCACCTGTACTGTCCAAGTCACATGATTCTTCGAGACTGGGGAGTGCACAGACTCCTGGAAAGTTACACCCACTACATTCCCAGGAGTCTGTGCGGTGTAGGTTAGGAAGCTTAAGCACCTAGGTGCAGGAAGTGGGAAGATTAACTATTCTGCCTAGCAACAACACTTTGAAGGCATCTAAAAATAAAAATACATTTTTTTAAAGGACTAATGACATTTTTTTTTAAAACTACTGATGTAATGTTATATTTATGGGTGGAACTCCACTTTAATTCCAGTCCTGGGCTATAGACAGGCCGCTTTGACCAGTAAACCCCCATGGAAGCTCCTGTATGACTGCAATGCCCCCAAACTTCATACAGAATAGGAAATATGCTCATCGTTGTGTCTCATAGGGTTCAAATATCCCCCTGCTGGCAGCACACTGGAGAGCCGGGCTGCGGTTCCTAATTGGAGAACTGTGCTGAGGGTCACAATGGACTGCTTTATGAAGATCTTTTATTTTACAGTTCCATCCCCCGTGAAAGTACATTCAGTAATTTGTTTCCATATTTTAACCCTAGTTATGAGTTTCAATCTAAACCCCCACCCCCTCCTTTGGTGATCCAACAACAGCTATGAAGGAGACGGCCGAGTCACAGATGCATCTCTTTCGCAGCGGTCAACACTTTCCCCATTATGAACAACGACAAGAAGGAACGCAAAGGCTGCCACCCCAGAATTTATCTTGCTGTTGCCAATCTTGGTTGAGTGCTTAAAGCCACGAAAAGCTACAGCAATGAATCAGCTGTCTCCTTCATAGCTTTTGTTGGATCATCTGTGGCAGGAGGGGTGGGTGAAAAAAAAGAAAAAAAAAAAAAAAAAAAAAAAAAAAAAAAATCGATCACCATAACTAGGTTTAGAAAGCAACATATGGGGGGGGGGGGGGGAGGAAAGGTACTGCATGCAGTTTAATGATCCAACAACAGCTGTGAAGGAGACGGCTGATTCATAGCTGCAGTCTCTCGGCTGTGAGCGCTTTCCCACAATGGGAAGAGAAATTCAACAAGGGTGGAGGGTGTTGGGGGGGGGGTCAGCCTCTGCGTGTATTGACAATTAAAATTTGGTTTAGAGAAAATTTTTTATATATATATATATATATATATATATATATATATATATATATATATATATATATATATATATATATATATATATATATATATATATATATATATATATATATATATATATATATATTCACTCTATAGAATCAATTTACAGAAAGAGAGGAATATACACACACTGTATATATTCCTCTTACTGTAAAAAAAAAAAAAAAAATGTAATATATATATATAAATAAAATTACCGCATTTATCGGAGTATAACATGCACCCTAACTTTAAGAGGGAAGTTTCAGGGGGAAAATTTATATTTTTATATAAATACGGTATATGTTATACTCCGATAAATACGGTAATTAATATTTACATATATATTTATTTATTTATTTTCAGAAAGAGGAATATATACAGCATGTGTGATTTTTTTTAAAATATATATATATATATATATATATATATATATATATATATATATATATATATATATATATATATATATATATATATATATATATATATATATATATATTTTTTTTCATTACAAATACTGTATATATTTTCCTCTATCTGTAAAAATTAATTAAATATAAATATATATATATATATATATATATATATATATATATATATATATATATATATATATATATATATATATATATATATATATATATATATATATATAAAACTCAGTGTGTATGTATGTTCCAGCATCACGTCCAAACGGCTAAAGATATTAACATGAAACTTGGCACACATGTTACTTATATGTCAGCAACAAACATAGGATAGGTGGTTTAACCCTTACCCACCCCCATTTGCCATGGTCAGGGTTTTTCTTTAAAGTCCCATTCAACTCTATGGGAAATACAAGTTACTTCATAACTTCCAAACGGCTGTAGATATTTCGATAACACTTGGTCACATGTTACTTATATGTCCACTTAAACTATAGGATAGTTAATTTATCCCTTAACTACCCCCATTTGTGAGGGTCGGGGTTTTTGTTTAAAGTCCCATGCAAATCAATGGGAAATGTATGTTCCCACATAACTTCTGTACGCCTGGAGATATTTCAATAATACCTGGTACACATATTACTTATATGCCAAATAAAAATATATGACAGTTAAATTAACCCTTACCTACACCCTTATATAAAAGATGGGTATATTTATATTACTATGATTTTCCTCCCCAAAAGGTTAAGATAGGAAGACTGGGCAACGCCGGGTATTCAGCTAGTTTTTTATAAGAGATAGAGAAAATTGAGCACTGTCGGTGATACTTTTTTTTATTTGCACTAACATACAATTTTTCAGGGTGTTACCCCTTCTTCAAGGTCCAAGCAGTACTGCTTGGACCTTGAGGAAGGGGTACTGCTTGGACCTTGAGGAAGGGGTACTGTTTGGACCTTGAGGAAGGGGTAACACCCCGAAAGCTTGTCCTGAAAAGTTGTATGTTGGTGCAAATAAAAAAAGGTATCACGGACAGTACTCCATTTTCTCTATCACAATTGCACTAATATGGCTACAATCACGTCAAGTATGATTTTTTATAATGAATTTTGATTATTCATGGCCTTCTTTGGCCCAAGCATTGTTGCATATAAGTGTAAGCCTTAATACTAAGGCTTCATTTCCACTGGCGTTTTTACAGCCACTGTTGTTAGGCTTTTTTACAGCTTAAAAACGCCTGTCCATGTTTATTTTGTAAAAATGCTTTGTAAAAATGCTGCGGTCGCGTTTTTGAGCGTTTTCGCGCGTTTGAGCGTTTTTTAACGTCAGGCGTTTTTACAGCTCTACTCTGGAGCTTCAGAACGCCCTGGTCCTGCGTTTTTTTTACAGCTCAAAAACGCCTATGCCATTTGCAGCTCAAAAACGTCTATGTGGGCATGATGACATAGAATAACATGGACAGGCGTTTTTAAGCTGTAAAAAACGCTCAGAAAAGTGGCTGTAAAAACGCCAGTGGAAATGAAGCCTAATTGGTCGCATCTTTAATTCCCAAACATAAAAACAAGGAGTAAAATTAATGCATAAACATAAGAAATAAAATAAAAATTATTACACATACATTTTTTGAATTATAATAGGGATACTTACAGGCAGCGGCAGTGTCTTATATCGAACATAAAACACAGAGGCAATCAAGGCAATGTCTCTTAAAATGATCAATACTGTGAGGGGAACTGCAACAAAAACAACAACAATGTTAGCAGAAGACTTGCCGGGGTGTCGGAATAAACGGCAATATTAAATTCTATACATGACATGGAGTTCTAGCGGTTATTGAGGTGTTCAGACTCGCACTTGATGACTTTTTCAGATTTTATTTTAATGAAACAAACTCTCTTCCCTCAGAGGCCGGGTGCTGCACACAATGGTAAGAAGCACTTTTTCCTTAAAGCAATATGAAACCCCAAACCAAAAATGTAATATTGCAGCTTACCAGTCATTCGATGTGGTGGCTGCATTTGTTTTCTTTTTTTTCGCCCCCCCCCTCCCGTTTTCACCTGGTGAGCTGGCCAGTAACACACCTCCTGTATTAGAGCGCCCCCCCCACTATGGATGAAGGAACACAGGGGGCACCTTTGGAAAAGCAGCATTGTCAGTCTGGGAGGGAGGTCAATGTTAGATGTACTAGCAGTTTCAAATACACTAACAAACTGAAGGCAAACTCCAGCTCATACTTTATAAGCAGTTACAGCAATATTTTGTTTCCACCTTTTGGAACTGGGATAAAGGTTTTACATTGTAAGCACCCCTATCAGTGGTAAATGGTTTGTCTCTTCACTGTAACCGATTTATCTGGAAGGAGAGCTTGTTCTTTTGAAAAATAACAGCCTTCTGACCAGAACTAGATGAAAAAAATCAGAGTATGTATGTATGTACGTTTTACACACACACACACACACACACACACACACAATATCTCACAAAAGTGAGTACACCCCTCACATTTTTGTAAATATTTTCTTTTCATGTGACAACACTGAAGAAATGACACTTTGCTACAATGTTGTGTAGTGAGTGTACAGCTTGTATAACGGTGTAAATTTGCTGTCCCCTCAAAATAAGTCAACACACAGCCATTAATGTCTAAACCGCTGGCAACAAAAGTGAGTACACCCCTAAGAGAAAATGTCCAAATTGGGCTCACTTTTGTTGCCAGCGGTTTAGACATTAAAGCAGAGTTCCGACTAGAATAAAAAAAATTAAAGTCAGCAGCTACAAATACTGCAGCTGCTGACTATTAATAAATTGGACACTTACCTGTCCCAGGGTCCAACGATGTGGGGGATTGTCACTGTGGGTTCACAGCCGGGTTCACAGCCGGGCACACACTGTGCATGCCTGAGCCGCACTGCGTACCGTGACTGGCCGAGCAATCATCTGGGACCTGTGACGTGCCCAAGATGATTGCCGAGAGGCAAACTTCCTTCCCGCACCCCGGTAAGGAAGTGGGAGCTGGAATCCTCTAAGGCAAGGATCCTCAAACTACGGCCCTCCAGCTGTTGTAGAACTACACATCCCATGAGGCATTGTAACACACTGACATGACTAGGCATGATGGGAATTGTAGTTCCTGAACAACTGGAGGGCCGTAGTTTAAAGACCCATGCTCCAAGGTTTCCACTCCCCCCCCAAAAAATGACATACCAAATGTGGCATGTCAGGGGGTCACCTTCCCTTAAAGCAGAAGTTCCATTTTTGGGTGCAACTTTGAGGGGACAGCAAATTTACACTGTTATACAAGCTGTACACTCACTACACAACATTGTAGCAAAGTGTCATTTCTTCAGTGTTGTCACATGAAAACATACAAGAAAATATTTACAAAAATGTGAGGGGTGTACTTACTTTTGTGAGATGCTGTATGTATATAAGTGACAGAATTGTACAAGTACCTGTAATACATAAATTAAAAAGTCTCAAAACATTACATTTTTTTTTCTGCTCCACAGCAAATTGCAGTGCAACGTAGCACTCAACGCTATGGTGCAGCAGTAGACTGTAGACTGTACTCAGCGTTTAGGGTACGGTCGCACTGAAATCGTGCGAGTTCAGCTGAAAACCCGCAATTTCAGTGCAAGATTGGGGGCGTTTTGATAAAACATTGTGCGGGTTCATGGACAGATGTCTATTGAAATCACCAAAAGTAGTACAGGAACTACTTGAGACAGGGCCGTTTCCGGCAATAGGTTGCGATTTGGCATTCAATTTGACATGTCAAATCGCAGCGATGTGAACGGAGGCTTGTGACACATTTTCCTTGTCTATAAGGGAAGATTTACTACAACTGGTGCACACAGAATTTACGTCCCCTCACAAATAGAGCTTTCTTTTGGTGGTATTTGATCACCTATGCCGTTTTTATTTTTTGCGCTATATTACGCCGCGTAAGTTCTACGATGCGCCGTCGTATCTTTGTTTTGTATCCACACGTGCGGCTCCTATACCGGCGGAAAGCGGAGGCCGTCATACGACGCCCGCCCAGGATGGGAGATCCCATCTGCGGAAGTCATTTTACTATACGCGGGTAATGAAGTAGTTAACAATAAAACTTAGAAGTTGATTGGTTACTATGCACAACTGCACCCGATTCTGTGTGCACCAGTCTTAGGCAAGGCTGCTCAGAGCAAACCAACCCATTTGGTGTGAATGAGACCCTAAAGTAAACTGAGTAAACAAAAAAAAAAAAAAAAATAGTATAAACTAATATACATTCTCATCAAGTAATCAATTGCATAAGTTAGGAAGAACCTTTACAGCTTCCTCTGGGTACAAGGCCAAATCTGCGCTACTGCGTACGGTGCTCCTCACAGGGAACGATATTTTCAGGTGTATTGAAAAGAGAGAGTGCAAATAGAAGGAAGGTTCAGACCCCATGTACCTCCATGGAAGAAGAAGAGACAATGTGAAGGTCTTACCTGGAATCAGATTTGCATATGTTAAACATACATATAGGACACTGATGAGGATTTTGTCAGCAAGTGGATCGAGAGCGCTCCCCAGCGCAGACTTCTGATTGGCCCAATTCCGCGCAATGTATCCATCCAGCTGGAAAAAGAAATAATAGAGAGAAGAGATGACAACTTATTTAGGATTAGTTTTATCTCTGTGTATCACCTGAGGCCGGTCACTTCCCTGGGGATAGGAAGGGTTTACAATCACGTTAGGCCCCTTTCACACTTGTAATGGGAGTCACCGCTCCAGGTGGGTCCACTAAGCAATCAGGAACCTCTCACCAAAACTCTTGAGTTGTCTTTATTTGTAAAATCAACAGAAAATGCAATACAAGAAAGCAGCAAAAATAAGGAAAAAATCAGCCTACGCGTTTCACACTGTCTCATGGTTAGCCATGAATAAGCACTGAGACAGTGTGAAACACGTAGGCTGCTTTTTTCCTTATTTTTGCTGCTTTCTTGTATTGCATTTTCTGTTGATTTTACAAATAAAGACAACTCAAGGGTTTTATTTGGAGTGCAGCTGTCCATCCTTTCGAAATTTTTACAATTGCCTTTCACACTTGTGCGCCCCCCTGAAAGTCACACGATTTTGATGCGACTTGAAGCAATGCCTGTGTAATCTTGGAGGTCTATGGACCTCAAGTTGAATCAAAGTTGGACCGGAGTAGTGCAAGGACTACTTTGAAGTCACACAGATATGAACGGTAACCATTGGAAATCATAAGGTACAACTTGTCATGTGACTCTGCAGTCCCAAGTCGCAGGACAAGTCACACAAGTGTGAAAGGGGCTGTTTTTGCCCGCATGGGGATGCAGGGGTGTAACCCTGTGCATGCAGTCGCATTCACGCCAATTGGGACACAACGGCTGCAGGGACACAACGGCTGCTCCCAATTAGACATCCATGCAGGTGTGCGAGTCCCTGAACCCCCCCCACTGTCTGTGTTTGGGGACCTGCACAGCGATCACACCGGAAGCAGCGGTTGTGTCCCAATTTATCTTCAATGGAACGGTCTGCACAGAGATTACATATTACTCACATGAATGAAACCCAAGAAAGAAAACAGAGAGGTTATTACTTTGTTTGTCTACAAACATTCTATAATGATGAGGCCCCCCCCCACTTTTCAGAAATACATCACTCGAGTAAAAAAAAATAAAAAATAATTATATATATATATATATATATATACAAACAAAAAACAAAAAAAAAACAAACAAATGCAAATGCCGCCATCGTGCTACACCCCACACTCCTGCACAGTAAAGCCGCATACACACAATCATTTTTTCGGCATGAAAAAAACGTTGTTTTTAAAAAAGGTAATTTAAAATTATTGTGTGTGGGCTTCACATCATTTTTCGGGTTCTGAAAAAATGACAAAAAAATAAAAAATTCGAACATGCTGCATTTTTTAACGACATTTTAAACAATGTCGTTTTTCGGGTTGTAAAAAATGATCGTGTGTGTGTGCTTTGATGACGTGAAAAACCCGCGCATGCTCAGAAGCAAGTTATGAGACGGGAGCGCTCGTTCTGGTAAAACTAGCGTTCCTAATGGAGTAAGCACATTCATCACGCTGTAACAGACAGAAAAGCGCGAATCGTCTTTTACTAACACGGAATCAGCTAAAGCAGCTCCAAGGGTGGCGTCATCCGCATGGAACTTCCCCTTTATAGTGCCGTCGTACGTGTTGTACGTCACCGCGCTTTGCTAGAGCATTTTTTTAAAACGATGGTGTGTGGGCAACGTCGTTTTAATGATGAAGTTGGAAAAATGTTGTTTTTTCTACATGCCGAAAAATGATCGTGTGTACGCGGCATCATGATAGCGAGAAGGGGGCAAGCGGACATCTTGTTACACCCACCAGAGTTTTCGACAAAAAACGGAGCTTATACGCTTAAATACAGCATTTGTAAATCTGATGAACTGTTTACATGTGAAAATCAGAGATGTTCTGTCACATTAGCAAGCATGTAAGGTCTGCAGGTTTGCTGTGGCTTTTAAAATTTAACATGTAAACAGTCCGTCAGATTTGCATATACTGTATTTAAGCATATAAGCTCCGTTTTGTGTTGAAAATAACTGAAATCTAAAACTCTGGTGGGTGTAACAAGATGTCCGCATGCCCCCTTCTCACTAACATTACTGTGCAGGAGTGTGGGGTGTAGCAAGATGGCGACGACGACGATGTGACAACTAGGCGGCCACCGCCGGGTGGACCAAGATGGCCGCCGCTCCGGGAGCTAGGCCGAAGCCGCAGCCTTTCCTATGGCCAATGCTGGACCGGGGAGGCCCGCGGATCGCCGACCCGAAGGTGTTGATCCGTACGCATCAATGAGGATCCATTGCACCCCTAACATATATATATATATATATATATATATACACACACACACACACACACACAGAATTTTTTTTTATTAATAATAATAAACTCACCAGATCAGTCAGTCCTGCGAGACCGAATACGCCGATCGCAGTGTTAAAATCCTGTGCGATGATCAGATAGCCCAACACGGGGGACAGACCGATCCGGGTCATAGACAGCAGGTTGGGGATGGTCCACGGGTTCTCATACTGGAAGATACAATGAGAGACAATAATAGTGCGGAGGAGGGGAGAGGTGTCCCTGATTGGCTCAGTATATATACAAATCTACTATATGACATACAGTCCAGGGATCGACAAATCCCGGGCGCCAGGTCGCCATGGCGACTAGAAATAGTGTCCTGGCGACTTAACTCGGAAGGTGGGCAAAAAAAAAAAAAATATGTTTTTTTTTTTGTGAGCTGGCACCATCTGGTGGTGGACGTTGGTATTACAAGTTAAGCATTACAAGTTAAACAGCAATTCTAATGTCATTTTTCACTATTTTCACTGCCATCTTCTTCCCTCTAATTAGAACCCCCAAACATTATATATATTTTTTATCCTAACACCAATGGCGATCATTGCAATACTTTCTGTTACGCCGTATTTGCGCAGCGGTCTTACAAGCGCACTTTTTTAGGAAAAAAATTACACTTTTTTTAATTAAAAATTAAGACAACAGTAAAGTTATCCCCATTTTTTTTTTATATTATGAAAGATAATGTTACGCCGAGTAAATTCATACCCAACATGTCACGCTTCAAAATTGCGTCCGCTCGTGGAATGCCGACAAACTTTTACCCTTTAAAATCTCCATAGGCGACGTTTAAAAAAAAATCTACAGGTTGCATGTTTTGAGTTACAGAGGAGGTCTAGGGCTAGAATTATTGCTCTCGCTCTACCGATCGCGGCGATACCTCACATGTGTGGTTTGAACACCGTTTACATATGCGGGCGCTGCTCACGTATGCGTTCGCTTCTGCGCGCGAGCTTGTCGGGACGGGGCGCGTTTTCTGGCTCCTAACTTTTTTAGCTGGCTCCTAGATTCCAAGCAAATTTGTTAAATCCTGGATTAGGGGCGCACAAGCACCGCCCCCCTCATCCATGCGTCCAGCCCCCTGATCTACATAAAGGGTGCATGGATTCCAATTGAGGAGGGGGGGTGTTTTTATTTTTAGCATGTCCTTAGAGCCAAAGGCTCCAATAGGCTTCAAAAAAGGGTGGCCTTGGGGTGCAGCAATTCCCCTCAGTTATGTTATAATAGCAAATGAATATTCGCCATCGCTACACTGGTTGTCCTCATGGCCAATCAGGAAGCGGGTCTTGAGACCCGTCACCCAATTGGCTGAAAGGACAGGCGATCCTATTGGACGCCTAGGAGGAGGAGGAGATTAGGCGACCCGTCAGATTTTTTAACAGAAGTGACGTTCCGATGCCGCCATCTTGCTACACCCCGCACTCGCCCGTAGTGAGGAGGTGGCAAGCGGCCATCTTGTTACACCCACCGCAGTTCTGTATTTTTACCACTAAACTGAACTTATTTTTTATTTTTTTATGTTGATTTTTTTTAAAGCAGCCGTGTTCTGTCAGATCAGCAAACCTGTCAGATCAGAAGGACTCGCCGCTGCTTGTAAAATTCATCATCAAAACAGACGGATGGATTTTAACCACTTACAGACCGAAAGATTTACCCCCTTAATGACTAGGCCATTATTTGCGATACGGCACTGCGTCGCTTTAACTGACAATTGCGCGGCCGTACCCAAATAATATTGAAGTCCTTTTTTCCCCACAAATAGAACTTTATTTTGGTAAGATTTCATCACCTCTGTTTACCGGGGAGGAGTCAGTGGTGGGGCACACAGTACCAGGGTATGGTGGAGGAGGGGTAGTATAGTACCAGGTTATGGTGGAGGAGGGGTAGTATAGTACCAGGTTATGGTGGAGGAGGGGGTCTGTAGTCTCTATGGTGGGGGAGGAGTAATATAGTACCAGGTTATGGTGGAGGAGGGGGTCTCTATTCTCTATGGTGGGGGAAGGGGTAGTATAGTACCAGGTTATGGTGGAGGAGGGGGTCTGTATGGTGGGGGAAGGGGTAGTATAGTACCAGGTTATGGTGGAGGAGGGGGTCTGTATGGTGGGAGGAGTAGTATAGTACCAGGTAATGGTGGAGGGAGTCTGTATTCTCTATGGTGGGGGGAGGGGTACTATAGTACCAGGTTATGGTGGGGGAGGGGGGTCTGTAGTCTCTATGGTGGGGGGAGGGATAGTATAGTACCAGGTTATGGTGGAGGAGGGGGTCTGTATGGTGGGGGGAGGAGTAGTATAGTACCAGGTTATGGTGGAGGAGGGGGTCTGTATGGTGGGGGAGTAGTAGTATAGTACCAGGTTACGGTGAAGGAGGGGGTCGGTAGTCTCTATGGTGGGGGAGTAGTAGTATAGTACCAGGTTACGGTGGAGGAGGGGGTCTGTATGGTGGGGGAGGAGTAGTATAGTACCAGGTTATGGTGGAGGAGGGGGTCTGTATGGTGGGGGAGTAGTAGTATAGTACCAGGTTACGGTGAAGGAGGGGGTCGGTAGTCTCTATGGTGGGGGAGTAGTAGTATAGTACCAGGTTACGGTGGAGGAGGGGGTCTGTATGGTGGGGGAGGAGTAGTATAGTACCAGGTTATGGTGGAGGAGGGGGTCTGTATGGTGGGGGAGTAGTAGTATAGTACCAGGTTACGGTGAAGGAGGGGGTCTGTAGTCTCTATGGTGGGGGAGTAGTAGTATAGTACCAGGTTATGGTGGAGGAGGGGGTCTGTATGGTGGGGGAGTAGTAGTATAGTACCAGGTTATGGTGGAGGAGGGGGTCTGTATGGTGGGGGAGTAGTAGTATAGTACCAGGTTACGGTGAAGGAGGGGGTCTGTAGTCTCTATGGTGGGGGAGTAGTAGTATAGTACCAGGTTATGGTGGAGGAGGGGGTCTGTATGGTGGGGGAGTAGTAGTATAGTACCAGGTTATGGTGGGGGAGGGGGGTCTGTAGTCTCTATGGTGGGGGGAGGGATAGTATAGTACCAGGTTATGGTGGAGGAGGGGGTCTGTATGGTGGGGGGAGGAGTAGTATAGTACCAGGTTATGGTGGAGGAGGGGGTCTGTATGGTGGGGGAGTAGTAGTATAGTACCAGGTTACGGTGAAGGAGGGGGTCGGTAGTCTCTATGGTGGGGGAGTAGTAGTATAGTACCAGGTTACGGTGGAGGAGGGGGTCTGTATGGTGGGGGAGTAGTAGTATAGTACCAGGTTACGGTGGAGGAGGGGGTCTGTATGGTGGGGGAGTAGTAGTATAGTACCAGGTTACGGTGGAGGAGGGGGTCTGTAGTCTCTATGGTGGGGGAGGAGTAGTATAGTACCAGGTTATGGTGGAGGAGGGGGTCTGTATGGTGGGGGAGTAGTAGTATAGTACCAGGTTACGGTGAAGGAGGGGGTCTGTAGTCTCTATGGTGGGGGAGTAGTAGTATAGTACCAGGTTACGGTGGAGGAGGGGGTCTGTATGGTGGGGGAGGAGTAGTATAGTACCAGGTTACGGTGGAGGAGGGGGTCTGTAGTCTCTATGGTGGGGGAGGAGTAGTATAGTACCAGGTTACGGTGGAGGAGGGGGTCTGTATGGTGGGGGAGGAGTAGTATAGTACCAGGTTACGGTGGAGGAGGGGGTCTGTAGTCTCTACGGTGGGGGAGGGGGTCTGTATGGTGGGGGAGGAGTAGTATAGTACCAGGTTACGGTGGGGGAGGGGGTCTCCCCGTGTCTCCGGTGGTCTCTCTCCCGGGGGAATGTCGGATCGGTGTCTCCGGTACAATATCCGGGCGGAGGGTGTCGGTAGGTGTTCCGGTATCCGGGCGGTGATCGGTGCACATGCCGGGCTCGGTACGGGACGGAGGAGGACATGTGTGGCTCGGACCCCCCGGAGGATCGTACGGCCGGGACAGCCGAGGAGGGAGACCGGGGAGCGGCCCAGGAGGAGGGCGGCCAGAGCCGACATTACGACCTTCTCCTCTACGGCCCGCCCGACTCTCCGCTCCCCATGACGGACTGCGCGACACTCGGCGCGGAATACGGCATAGAGCCCGGAGAGGAGGGGGAGGGGACAGGAACACCTCCTATATCAGGGGGGAGAGGAGCAACCTTTATATCAGACGGAAAGGGGGGCAGGGGCACCCTTTATATCAGAGGGAAGGGGGGACAGAGGCACCCTTTATATCAGAGGGAAGGGGGGGGACAGAGGCACCCTTTATATCAGAGGGAAGGGGGGGACAGAGGCACCCTTTATATCAGAGGGAAGGGGGGGACAGAGGCACCCTTTATATCAGAGGGAAGGGGGGACAGAGGCACCCTTTATATCAGAGGGAAGGGGGGACAGAGGCACCCTTTATATCAGAGGGAGGGGGGGGACAGAGGCACCCTTTATATCAGAGGGAAGGGGGGGACAGGGGCACCCTTTATATCAGAGGGAAGGGGGGGGACAGGGTCACCCTTTATATCAGAGGGAGGGGGGGGGGGACAGAGGCACCCTTTATATCAGAGGGAAGGGGGGGACAGAGGCACCCTTTATATCAGAGGGAAGGGGGGGACAGAGGCACCCTTTATATCAGAGGGAAGGGGGGACAGGGACACCCTTTATATCAAGGGGAAGGGGGGACAGGGACACCCTTTATATCAGAGGGAAGGGGGGGGACAGAGGCACCCTTTATATCAGAGGGAGGGGGGGGACAGAGGCACCCTTTATATCAGAGGGAAGGGGGGGACAGGGGCACCCTTTATATCAGAGGGAAGGGGGGGGACAGGGTCACCCTTTATATCAGAGGGAAGGGGGGGACAGAGGCACCCTTTATATCAGAGGGAGGGGGGGGGGACAGAGGCACCCTTTATATCAGAGGGAAGGGGGGGACAGGGGCACCCTTTATATCAGAGGGAAGGGGGGGGACAGGGTCACCCTTTATATCAGAGGGGGGGGGGGACAGAGGCACCCTTTATATCAGAGGGAAGGGGGGGACAGGGGCACCCTTTATATCAGAGGGAAGGGGGGGACAGAGGCACCCTTTATATCAGAGGGAAGGGGGGGACAGAGGCACCCTTTATATCAGAGGGAAGGGGGGGACAGAGGCACCCTTTATATCAGAGGGAAGGGGGGGACAGAGGCACCCTTTATATCAGAGGGAAGGGGGGGACAGAGGCACCCTTTATATCAGAGGG
Source organism: Rana temporaria (assembly GCF_905171775.1). Taxonomy (NCBI): domain Eukaryota; kingdom Metazoa; phylum Chordata; class Amphibia; order Anura; family Ranidae; genus Rana; species Rana temporaria. The sequence goes on along the minus strand of NC_053492.1, from coordinate 463,094,125 downwards.
AAGGGGGGACAGGGACACCCTTTATATCAAGGGGAAGGGGGGACAGGGACACCCTTTATATCAGAGGGAAGGGGGGGGACAGAGGCACCCTTTATATCAGAGGGAGGGGGGGGACAGAGGCACCCTTTATATCAGAGGGAAGGGGGGGACAGGGGCACCCTTTATATCAGAGGGAAGGGGGGGGACAGGGTCACCCTTTATATCAGAGGGAAGGGGGGGGACAGAGGCACCCTTTATATCAGAGGGAGGGGGGGGGGACAGAGGCACCCTTTATATCAGAGGGAAGGGGGGGGACAGGGGCACCCTTTATATCAGAGGGAAGGGGGGGGACAGGGTCACCCTTTATATCAGAGGGAGGGGGGGGGGGGACAGAGGCACCCTTTATATCAGAGGGAAGGGGGGGGACAGGGGCACCCTTTATATCAGAGGGAAGGGGGGGACAGAGGCACCCTTTATATCAGAGGGAAGGGGGGGACAGAGGCACCCTTTATATCAGAGGGAAGGGGGGGACAGAGGCACCCTTTATATCAGAGGGAGGGGGGGGGACAGAGGCACCCTTTATATCAGAGGGAAGGGGGGGACAGAGGCACCCTTTATATCAGAGGGAGGGGGGGGGACAGAGGCACCCTTTATATCAGAGGGAAGGGGGGGACAGGGGCACCCTTTATATCAGAGGGAAGGGGGGGGACAGGGTCACCCTTTATATCAGAGGGAGGGGGGGGGGACAGAGGCACCCTTTATATCAGAGGGAAGGGGGGGACAGGGGCACCCTTTATATCAGAGGGAAGGGGGGGACAGAGGCACCCTTTATATCAGAGGGAAGGGGGGGACAGAGGCACCCTTTATATCAGAGGGAGGGGGGGGGACAGAGGCACCCTTTATATCAGAGGGAAGGGGGGGACAGGGGCACCCTTTATATCAGAGGGAAGGGGGGGACAGGGTCACCCTTTATATCAGAGGGAGGGGGGGGGACAGAGGCACCCTTTATATCAGAGGGAAGGGGGGGACAGGGGCACCCTTTATATCAGAGGGAAGGGGGGACAGGGACACCCTTTATATCAAGGGGAAGGGGGGACAGGGACACCCTTTATATCAGAGGGAAGGGGGGGGACAGAGGCACCCTTTATATCAGAGGGAGGGGGGGGGGACAGAGGCACCCTTTATATCAGAGGGAAGGGGGGGACAGGGGCACCCTTTATATCAGAGGGAAGGGGGGGACAGGGTCACCCTTTATATCAGAGGGAAGGGGGGGACAGAGGCACCCTTTATATCAGAGGGAGGGGGGGGGACAGAGGCACCCTTTATATCAGAGGGAAGGGGGGGACAGGGGCACCCTTTATATCAGAGGGAAGGGGGGGGACAGGGTCACCCTTTATATCAGAGGGAGGGGGGGGGACAGAGGCACCCTTTATATCAGAGGGAAGGGGGGGACAGGGGCACCCTTTATATCAGAGGGAAGGGGGGGACAGAGGCACCCTTTATATCAGAGGGAAGGGGGGGACAGAGGCACCCTTTATATCAGAGGGAAGGGGGGGACAGAGGCACCCTTTATATCAGAGGGAGGGGGGGGGACAGAGGCACCCTTTATATCAGAGGGAAGGGGGGGACAGGGGCACCCTTTATATCAGAGGGAAGGGGGGGGACAGGGTCACCCTTTATATCAGAGGGAGGGGGGGGGGACAGAGGCACCCTTTATATCAGAGGGAAGGGGGGGACAGGGGCACCCTTTATATCAGAGGGAAGGGGGGACAGGGACACCCTTTATATCAAGGGGAAGGGGGGACAGGGACACCCTTTATATCAGAGGGAAGGGGGGGGACAGGGGCACCCTTTATATCAGAGGGAGGGGGGACAGGGGCACCCTTTATATCAGGGGGAAGGGGGGGACAGGGGCACCCTTTATATCAGAGGGAAGGGGGGACAGGGACACTCTTTATATCAGGGGGAAGGGGGGGACAGGGACACCCTTTATATCAGAGGGAAGGGGGGACAGGGGCACCCTTTATATCAGAGGGAAGGGGGGGGAAGGGGCACCCTTTATATCAGAGGGAGGGGGGGCAGGGGCACCCTTTATATCAGAGGGAAGGGGGGACAGGGTCACCCTTTATATCAGAGGGAAGGGGGGACAGGGGCATCCTTTATATCAGAGGGAGGGGGGGCAGGGGCACCCTTTATATCAGAGGGAAGGGGGGACAGGGTCACCCTTTATATCAGAGGGAAGGGGGGACAGGGGCACCCTTTATATCAGAGGGAAGGGGGGGACAGGGGCACCCTTTATATCAGAGGGAAGGGGGGACAGGGGTACCCTTTATATTAGGGAAGGGGGGACAGGGGCACCCTTTATATCAGAGGGAAGGGGGGACAGGGGTACCCTTTATATTAGGGAAGGGGGGACAGGGGCACCCTTTATATCAGAGGGAAGGGGGGGGAAGGGGCACCCTTTATATCAGAGGAAAGGGGGGGGGCAGGGGCACCCTTTATATCAGAGGGAAGGGGGGACAGGGGCACCTTTTATATTAGGGAAGGGGGGACAGGGGCACCCTTTATATCAGAGAAGGGGGGACAGGGGCACCATTCATATCAGAGGAAAGGGGGGGGGGACAGGGGCACCCTTTATATCAGAGGGAAGGGGGGACAGGGGTACCCTTTATATTAGGGAAGGGGGGACAGGGGCACCCTTTATATCAGAGGGAAGGGGGGGGCAGGGGCACCCTTTATATCAGAGGGAAGGGGGGACAGGGGTACCCTTTATATTAGGGAAGGGGGGACAGGGGCACCCTTTATATCAGAGGGAAGGGGGGGAAAGGGGCACCCTTTATATCAGAGGGAAGGGGGGGGCAGGGGCACCCTTTATATCAGAGGGAGGGGGGGGTGACAGGGGCACCCTTTATATCAGAGGGAGGGGGGGGGGTGACAGGGGCACCCTTTATATTAGAGGGAAGGGGGGGCAGGGGCACCCTTTATATTAGAGGGAAGGGGGGGCAGGGGCACCCTTTATATCAGAGGGAAGGGGGGGCAGGGGCACCCTTTATATCAGAGGGAAGGGGGGGACAGGGGCACCCTTTATATCAGAGGGAAGGGGGGACAGGGACACCCTTTATATTAGAGGGAAGGGGGGGACAGGGGCACCCTTTATATCAGAGGGAAGGGGGGGGGGGTGACAGGGGCACCCTTTATATTAGAGGGAAGGGGGGGCAGGGGCACCCTTTATATCAGAGGGAAGGGGGGACAGGGGCACCCTTTAATGCTATGGGGGAGGGGCAGGGGCACCTCTCCTAAATCACAGATCTCTAATAATAAAACACAGAAGATGGTCACATGTTGGGCTCCAGTCACACTGTATTGTGTTTTGGGAGGATAGTTGCTGACATGCTGAGTTACATTTCAATCCTTTTTCTTTTCTTTTATGTTTTTATTTGTAAATAAAAGTTGATCAGACTAATTATACACCCGTGCATTGATAAACACAGACCAACGCTGGCTAAACCAGTGTTCTGTTGACAATCGCCCCAGCACATGGCTTCTTCTCTAACCCCCCAGCACATGGCACAGCTAGCACAAGGCCTTTAGCAATTTCCCTTTTCAGGCAGGGACCATGGGCCCCTATAGTGTAGCAAATATAAAGTCTCTGGTGCTAGCTGTCCCAACGTGGCTACAGAGCCCAGTAACCATCTTCAGGCCCTGCCAGCCCTCGCTGCTGGTGCCTCTTCCCACAGTCCACTCTTCTGGTTTTGCACCAATCTCAAACCGCAAACTCCCAGTCATCCCAGGCATACCTCCCCAGTCCTCCCAACTGTGCTTCACTCACCAGCCTCCCCTGGCTGCTACCAGTTGACCTCTCTTGAGTCTCTTACCAGTGCCCTCTCCTGCTGTCCTCTCTGCTCCCTCTCTCCGACAGGATCTATTTTCCTCCTTCTGCACCCAAACACAGCCCCGCCCCCCTGTGGGCCCCAACAGCCTCCACCCTCTCACTCTAGCTCTTCTACCCGGCAACTCCTCCCCAGCTGGGCTGGCCCTAGGTATTTAAGGAGGCCTGCCCCCTGCCAATCTAGGTTGGGGATTGGTCAGGGCTCCCTAAAACACCCCAGGCAGCTCTACCTTTCCTCCTCTTCTTCCAGATCTTTCGAGCAATCTCTGGAAAGAAGTGGGAGGTCTCAGTGATGCTGCCTGCAAGTCACCAGCTGCTACCCTGAGCCACTCCCAGCCCAGAATAAAAACAAACAGGCTTAGCAAATCAGCCAGACCTGTCCAAATTTACCTACTCTGTTTAGCACACTACTAGAGGGTGTTACATTCGTTTTGAATAGGAATGTAGAGGGGATTAGAACCCCTGTCAGATTTTTTTTGCTGTCTATGTCCCCGTTAAGGAGATTCACCCTTTCCGTTTGTCCTGTTTTACCATTATCATTGAAAGTGAAAGAAAATCCTAAATTTTGGGTTTTCCCCAGAAAAGTAATAGAGGGGACACCAATGGATTCCCTTAATTTGCAGAGATTTTCACTCACTTCCTGTTTTGTCGGTGGGACAGAAAGTAAAAAAGGGAAATATCCCAAAAGGGACATATATGGCAGAAATAAAACCTGACAGTGGTTACGACCCTCTCTTACTCTAGTCAAAATGAAAAGAAAAAAAAAAAAAAAAAAAAGTTGCCGCCAGGTCCGTACGTCGTACTGACCTGATGGAGGGGGGGGGGGGGGGGGGGGGGGTTATACATATTCCCAGTGGCTAGAGCCACCGGGATTGTGTGCACGTCTGACAAGCAGACTCCTGCCTATCAGATGAAAGCAGTCAGGCAGCAGCGCTGTCGTTCGCAGAAAAATCATCACATAGACATTTTAGTACAAGTCGTAAAGTATGTACAAAAAAAAAAAAAAAAACTCACACCCAAGCACTTAAAATCTCTCCCCCAATTTATTTTTTGAGGCCCCCCTATCCCCACATAGATGAACGTAAATGCACACATCAGGGCACTTACGCATGAAAACATCAATTGCGTTACACATGTAACATATTGCCGCACTCTGGAGCGAGAGCAATATTTCTACCACGGACCCCCTTCGTAACTCTAAACTGATGACCTATAGGGGGCTTTTAAAGTGTCACCTATGGAAATTATAGGGTACTGAAATCTGTCACAATTTCAAATTTAAGGATTAACATGTTGGGTATCTATTTACACAGTGCAACCTTGGCTTTTAGATTTTACCAAAAATTGGGTACCGTATATACTCGAGTATAAGCCGAGTTTTTCAGCAAATTTTTTTGTACTGAAAATGCCCCCCTCGGCTTATACTCGAGTCACCTTTTTGCGCCTGATCTCCCGGACTTTGGGGACCCGGTACTGGCACATATGTAGCCCCACTCTTCAAGTGTGCAAAATTTGTTGTCTGGAGGACCTAGAGCTCGGGAGAACCGATTTTTTAAAGCCGGGCAACCCTTCCATAGACTCCCATGTTAAACGTCAGTCTAGTCATGGGCACTGTGAGGCATGGGCACATTCAGGCATGCACATGGACACAGTGAGGCATGCAGATGGACACCCTAGGCTTATACTCGAGTCAATATATTTTCCCAGTTTTTTGTGGTAAAATGAGGTGCCTCGGCTTATATTCGGGTCAGCTTATACTCGAGTATATACGGTAATTTATAATGTTTGTGCGCCCTAAAATTAGCTTTAGTGTATTTTTTACTGCAACGTTATGTACACAGATAATATAATACCACATTTTTGGGTAATATTTAAAATATGGTGTTGCACTGGGTAATTAAATACCAAACAAGTCACACTTTAAAATTGCGCATGCTTGTGAAATGGGCACCAAACTTCGGTATTTAAAGCGAGAGTTGTAAAGCGTCACCCATGTAGATTTTTAAAGTGGAGGTTCACCCGAAAAACAATTTTTAACATTAGATTGATGCTCATTTTGTGAAGCAGAATCAGGTGTTTTTTTTTTAAATCGAAGCAGTACTTACCGTTTTAGAGATAGATCTTCTCCGCCGCTTCCGGGTATGGTCTTCGGGACTGGGCGTTCCTATTTGATTGACAGGCTTCCGACGGTCGCATACAGCGCGTCACGAGTAGCCGAAAGAAGCCGAACGTCGGTGCGGCTCTATACGGCGCCTGCGCACCGACGTTCGGCTACTTTCGGAAAATCGCGACGCGCTCTATGCGACCGTCGGAAGCCTGTCAATCAAATAGGAACGCCCAGTCCCGCAGCCCATACCCGGAAGCGGCGAGGAGGTCGCTCTCTAAAACGGTAAGTACGGCTTTGATTTAAAAAAAAAAAACACCCGATTCTGCTTCCCAAAATGAGCCTCAATCTAATGTTAAAAATTTAGTTTTTGGGTGAACCTCCACTTTAAAAATCTACATGGGTGACGCTTTACAAGCCTTTATTGGTTACCAGTTTGGAGTTACACAGGAAGTCTGGTGCTAGAATTATTGCTCTTGCTTGGATGTTTGCGGCGATATCTCCCATGTGATCATTGTTATGTGTACAGGACCAATGTGTGCGTTCGCCTTTGCGCGCAAATGCTTGAAACTTTTTATTTATTAATTGGTGAGACAGATGTTTTTGTGCACTTGTACTGTGACAGATGTTAACGGTCCACCGGGCAGACACTTACAGATTTTGAAATAGAACACTGTTGCAAATGATTTTGTGCACTGGTACATGGGACACTTAAATGTGTATATCCAGGGCGCTCCAAGCATTTGAATCCGGACAGATAAAAGTCTGTGTTGGAGAGGGTAGCAAATCTTCTACATGGGACACTTGGAGAGGGACAGTGGTGCTTGTTGTTTACCGTGTGATCTCTGTTTTCTGTAACTGAACACTAAAATCATCAGTTACACAGAGAACTGTCATGTCTGCAGCATTCCCCGCACTCCCACCGAGCTCAGTGGGGAGAGCCGACACAGAGACAAGTGTCTCTGTTTACACTGTTTGATGGCTGTGATTGGACACAGCCATCATGTGATCGGACACAGCCATCATGCGAACGGGAAGAACAATCACAGCACCAATGTCCCGATCGCGCCTCCAAGAGACGCATGTTTTGATTGGGTGTACGGGGTCACCCAGCCGTTTATGTGCAGTGGCCGGGTGGGAGCTTCCTTTCTCAGACATCACAGATCGGGAAATGGGCACTTTGAAGCGTTTAAGCATGTGTGCAAAAAACTTAAAAGTGGAGTTCCACCCATAAATATAACATTACATCAGTAGTTTTAAAAAAAATGTCATTAGTCCTTTAAGAAATTTTTATTTTTTGTTAGATGCCTTCAAAGTGTTGTTGCTAGGCAGAATAGTTAATCTTCCCACTTCCTGCACCTAGGTGCTTAATGCTTCCTAACCTACACCGCACAGACTCCTGGGAATGTAGTGGGTGTAACTTTCCAGGAGTCTGTGCACTCCCCAGTCTCGAAGAATCATGTGACTTGGACAGTACAGGTGCTGAAACTGATCTGAAACCTATTACACTGCTTGTGCAGCACTGAGCATGTGCGAGATCTGCAAGGCTGAAATCCAGGAAGTCATACAGTCTGGCTTCATGATGCCCACACTTAAGATGGCCCCAGTCAATTTCTATTTTATAAAGTGTCTAAATGCTGTAACAACCTAACAAAAACGGACCTTAGTTTACAGACTAACTTTGCTAGAATACATTAAGCTTGTGTATTACAGGGGTATTTATATTTAAAAAGTGAAATTGTGGCCGGAGCTCCGCTTTAAAAACAGTTCTGGCAGTGAAAGAGTCAAAGCTTTAAAGATCAGCCCCAAGGATACTGCAGAACCAGATTGGATAATAAAAACGATACAAAGTTTTTATACTGTTTTAACAATAGATTCTCAGTTTATATGGAAATTAAAATATATACAATAAGGACACAAAACGCAGCATTACAAATGTAGCACAATAGCTTAAAATGTTAAACATGCTCAGGGCTACAGAACAGTTATAAGGCTGCATTCACACTTCAGCATTTTGAAACGTGGGCAGATTCGTCACGAATCTGATTTGAAAGCGCCGGTGTGTGAATGACAAATCGCGAAACTCGCATTTGAGATGCCATTCATTTAAATGACACCTCAAAATCGTGGTGCGGATCTGCCGCACGATAAATCGCACTGCATGCGTGGCAACATGCATCGTGGCAAGCGTGTCGCCCAAAAGTAGCTCCTGAACTTTTTTTGGGACGACATGCTTCCCGCTATGCGCACTGCCATGATTGCAGCACGATTTATCGCGTGACAATTGCGGCAGACCCACGCCGCGATTTAAGGCGTCATTCAAATGAATACAGTCTCAAAACGCGAGTCCAGCGATTTGTCATTCACACATCGGCGCTTTCAAATTGTGGGAAAATTCATGGTAAATGTGCCTGCGATTCAAAACGCTGTAGTGTGAATGCAGCCTAAATGAAGCACTGGTCCGATTCGCTCTATGTACACTTCTACATTCACATTCACTTCTACATTCATGAATAAGCGATTAAATATCCGTTTGTCTTGTTGTGTTATCACTTTGTGCCAAAATGAAGAATCACATGGTCTGGAGCTGATAAACTTTGGGTCCTTTTTTTAGCAGGTAGCCTTGATCATTCAGCGAGCTCACAAAGCTTTCAAAGTCAGCGACCTGTAATAAAGAGAGGAGAAACATTATTCTACAATAGAAGTCTCTCTTATATCCGGTCAATATTCCTATCTCACACTTTCCTGGCATTTATGACTAATAAAATGGTGGGTGCTGCAGAGATTAAACTGCATGCAAAAAAACGCGCAAAAAAAGGGTAATAAATGTGCAAAGACTCGCATGCAATTTAAACAGGAATGCGGTGCGATTCCTGTCCGAATAGCACGCGGTTTCCCACACTGCTTCACAGACTGAAGTCACTATGACAAGCCTGGGTTCACACAGAAGCGCTGGGGGGGAACCGCATGCGATTCAGACAGGAATCGCACCGCATTCCCGTTCAAATCTCAGGCGATTCCTTGCAGTGTGATTTGAGCCCATTTATTTTGTATGGACTCAAATTGCACTGGAAAGGTATCAGTTTCAGGTGTCCGAGCATTTGGACAAGTAAATCGTGAAAACGCTTAGTATCGGCACATCAATACTGGTGTCAGTACAACCCTAGTGTGTAGAAACCCCGACCTATAGAAAGGGATACACGCTTTATTAATAATATTAAGATATTTTGGTCATCAGCAAATTCTGAAAAATAACTGATACTCATCACTGCTTTCTCCTTCCAAATTCAATCTGTTACCTGGATCTGCAATTCCTTGGCAATCTGCCGAAGCTGTTGATAATCAAACAGGTTATTGTAAGTCCGTTCTGCAATTCTGTTAAGAGCGGAAACAAATTTCTTTGCTTGAGAACGATTACTCATTCCTGAGCCGTGCTGAGATCGATCGAAATCCAGTTTTCCAAACTCGTCCGAGTACGTCCCAAGCAGGCTAGAAAAAAATGGAAAGAAATACTTTTTTTAGGCCTCACTCACTCAAAATAAGCATGCAATTGAGGAGAAATATTTATTTTATATATATATATATATTATACACATACACGCACACAAAAGGCAATAGCGGATCGCCAGCAGAGATAGAGTCTGCCCAACCAGTGGGTAACAGCACCTGCACAAGCTGCCGCCGTATAACGGCGTTGGCTGGTCGGCAAGTGGTTATAAGCCCCCTATGGGGTAGTTTAATGTTACAGAGGAGGTCTGAAGAAAACATGGTAGTATTACTTTTATTTATTTATTTTTTATTGTAATTTTTAAAAGGTAAAAACAAACAAACAATACAATACAATACAATACAATACAGAGGCTATTGGGCATACCCAGGCTCGGTCACACACACAAACTAAAATAATAATAAACAACTAAACTACTGTACGCTCAACCACCAGTGCAGATTATCTAGAGTATTCTTCTATTTCCACAGATAGTCCACATAGCTTATTGCAATTATTTATGAAATTAAGTACACATTACATATACACATCCACATTCCCCCTCTCCCCATAACTATTGACCAAGCAAACCAAGGAAGTAGTATTACTTTAAAAACATTTTTTTTTTACTTTTTAATTTTTTTAACCACTTAAGGACCGCCTCCTGCACATATACGTCGGCAGAATGGTACGGCTTGGCACATGTACGTACAGGTACGTCCTGTACTAGTACCCAGCCGTGGGTCGCGGGCGCGCGCCCCCGCGACCCGGTCCGAAGCTCCGGGACCCGATCGACGCTGGAGTCCCACGATCGGTCCCCGGAGCTGAAGAACGGGGAGAGCTATGTGTAAACACGGCTTCCCCGTTCTTCACTGTGGCGGCGTCATCGATCGTGTCATCCCTTTTATAGGGGGACACAATCGATGATGCCACACCCCCCTACAGTTGTAAACACACTTCAGGGAACACATAACCCCAACAGCGACCCCTGTGGTTAACTCCCAAACTGCAATTGTAATTTTCACAATAAACAATGCATTTTAAATGCATTTTTTGCTTCGAAAATGACAATGGTCCCAAAAATGTGTCAATTGTGCGAAGTGTCCGCCATAATGCCGCAGTCACGAAAAAAAAAAAAAAAAAGAAGCTGATCGCCGCCATTAGTAGCAACATTTTTTTTTTTTTTTTTTATAAAAATGCAATAAAACTATCCCCTATTTTGTAAACGCTATAAATTTTGCGCAAACCAACTGATAAACGCTTATTGCGATTTTTTTTTACCAAAAATATGTAGAAGAATACGTATCGGCCTAAACTGAGGAAAAAACATTTTTTTTAATATATTTTTGGGGGGTATTTATTACAGCAAAAAGTAAAAAATGTTGCATCTTTTTCAAAATTGTCGCTCTATTTTTGTTTATATCGCAAAAAATAAAAACCGCAGAGGGAATCAAATACCACCAAAAGAAAGCTCTATTTGTGGGAAAAAAAGGACGCTAATTTTGTTTGGGAGCCACGCCGCAGGAACGCGCAATTGTCAGTTAAAGCGACGCAGTGCCGAATCGCAAAAAGGGGCAAGGTCATTTAGCTGCATTTTGGTCCGGGTCTTAAGTGGTTAAAGGACCAGTTTCACACTAGTGCAATGCCAGACATCGCATGTGATTCACACCGCATGCCTGTGCAGATCACATGCAATATTTTTGCTCTGCAAATTCAGCCATTTAACCACTTCAGCCCCGAACCGGGCCACTTTTTGCGATTCGGCACTGCGTCGCTTTAACTGACAATTGCGCGGTCGTGCGACGTGGCTCCCAAACAAAATTAGCGTCCTTTTTTCCTCACAAATAAAGCTTTCTTTTGGTGGTATTTGATCACCTCTGCGTTTTTTATTTTTTGCGCTATAAACAAAAATAGAGCGACAATTTTGAAAAAAAATAAAATATTTTTAACTTCTTGTTGTAATAAATATCCCCCAAAAATATATAAAAATAACGTTTTGTTCCTCAGTTTAGGCCGATACGTATTCTTCTACATATTTTTCATAAAAAATATTGCAATAAGCGTTTATTGATTGGTTTGCGCAAAAGTTATAGCGTTTACAAAATTGGGGGTAGTTTTATGGCATTTTTATTAATATTTTTTTTTTTTACTAGTTATGGTGCTGATCAGCGATTTTTTTTGGTACTGCAACATTATGGCGGACACATCGGACACTTTTGACACCTTTTTGGGACCATTGGCATTTTTATAGAGATCAGTGCTATAAAAATGCATTGGATTACTATAAAAATGACACTGGCAGGGAAGGAGTTAACACTAGGGGGCGAGGAAGGGGTTAAGTATGTACCCTGGGTGTGTTCTAACTGAAGGGGGGGGGGTGGGACTGACTGGGGGAAATGACCGATCCCTGTTCATATATTGTATGAACAGACAATCAGGCATTTCTCCCCTGACATTTTACACATACAGCTCCCGGATCTCGCTCTGCAATGAGCGATCGCGGGTGCCAGGCGGTGATTGCGCGCGCCGGGATAATGGACGAGTGGGGGGCGTGCGCGCTCTCCTATTGACTGCTGGGAGAGATGACGTATAGCTACGTGATCTCGCCCAGCAGAGCCGACCTGCCGCCGTATAACTGCGGCGGCTGCTTGGCAAGCAGTTAAACTGTGGCTGAATTTGCGTCCCATTTGGACCAAACTCATGCAGGACCCTTTTTTTGGTCTGCACTGAAACCAGATTACATGGGTGTTCACACCTGTGTGATCCGATTCTTGTACCATTTCACAGTTCGAACTGCGATCCGATCTGGGGGTTTCAGTAACTTTAGGCTGGGTTCACACTGGTGCGATTCGGGAACCAGCGTGATTCCTGTGCGGATACCCACATCACATAGGACTCACAGGCAGTCCACACTGCTCTCTGCTGCGGGTGTCAATGTAAAGTTAACGACACCCCCCCAAATCAGTTTGTAAAACACAGTGCGAACTGTACAAAATCGGACGGGAATCGGATCGCATGGGTTTGGACACTCATGTGATCCGATTCCAGTGAGGACCAAAAGAAGGGTCCTGCACCATTTTGGCCCAAATGTAATGCAATTTTAGACATACAAACTGTATGACTGAATTTGCATCGCACAAACATCGCATGCGATGTGCACAGCATCACATTGGTGTGAACTCAGCCTAACATTGCCACCCACAGCGTTTCGCAGAGGGCAGTGTGAACTGCCTGCGGGGGGACATGTAATGCGGGGGCATGCGTCATTCCCCCTCCACTTGTGGAAGGATTAGGAGGTGTTTTAGAGGTCACCCAATAAGTGCCTCCTCTATTCACATGAGCATCTGCCGTTACTTGTTTTCTTTTGGGCCTTGCTCCTTTTGGGCACATACGTCCTGTTTCAAGGATATTTGGGGGATTTCTTCCATAAGTGACATGATGAGGGAATCTTAAACGCCATCTCGTTAAATTTCTTCTATTCTGCCCCCCCCCTATGGGATCCCCTAGGGATGGGGAGCTACTGAATGTATGGTGCAAAAGGTGAATACCTCCATCTTGGAGCATTGTGAGGGGGTACTCCCTGAGACACTGGGTACATACTTTTTCAAGAATTTTTTTTGATACTGTAAATCACCCTGAAGAATGCTATAAATTCGAAACGCGTCAGTTCATCCGTCTTATGTGCCATCAGCCCTTTGGTGACGGGCATTTTTTGACGGACAGTATCATTTTGCTATACAAATCTCTTTTTATACATCCTTATGGTTTTTGTTTGTCATTGATATTGTTTCTATTATATTTATAATATGTAATAAATTTATATTTTTTTATGAATTTTTGAGTTTAATATTTGTTGCCTTAAAAATCCCACCACCCTGTGAGTTTTTTTCAGTTTTTGATTGATCAAGGCATGACGGCAACCACATGCTGCCCTACATGAGTTAATCCTTTCTGTGATGCGGAGGGCAACCCGCACTGGAATCACGCATTGGCATATATGTGTGAACCCAGCCTAAACCTTTGATTTCTTTATTAAAATAACAAGCATGTTACACTTGCCTGCTTTGTGCACTGGTATTACACAGAGCAGCCCTGATCCTCCTCTTCTGGGGTCCTCCGCTGGCGCTCCTGGCTCCTCTTCAGTGAGTATCTCATAGATAGCTGCTTTCTATGGAGGAACTTGTGCGGACTCACTCCTGAGCCACCCTGTCTGCATCTATTGATACAGACAGGATGGCTCACCCCTGTCCCATGCTATTAATCTGCCCAGAGAGGAGAGAGATAGCCAAGAGATCCTCTGCTCTTGTGCACATCATTGTATCGGAGACCTGGCTCAGGTACATATACCCCCCCCTTGACATAGAATGGATATATAGAATGGATTAAGGAAGGGATATGCAATTAGCGGACCTCCAGCTGTTGCAAAACTATAAGTCCCATCATGCCTCTGGGTGTCAGGCTTGTGGCTGTCAGAGTCCTCATGGGACTTGTAGTTCTGCAACAGATGGAGGTCCACTACCGTATTTATCTTCATATAGCGCGCACCCCCAACCTAGATGGGAAATTTCAGGGAAGAAAATACTTACAGTTTGAATGCCCCTCGTCGGTGTCTTGCCCGGCGTCCATCGGCAGCCTTGTCCGGTCCGGCGTCCATCTGCAGCCTTGGTGGTGTTCTCCCGCGCTGTTTTTGAGCCGATCCCCGCACTGTGTTTGAACGCCGCCGACGACATATACCGAGTGCAGTACACTCGGGCACGCTCGACTCCTCTCGCATAAAGGCTAGGAGGCAGCACAGGGCGTGACCGCGAGCGGAGCCGAGCCTGGCCGAGTGTACTGCGCTCGGTATATGTCGGCGGCGACGTTCAAACACAGCGCGGGTATCGGCGTATATCACCCACGATTTCCCCCTTATTTTAAGGGAAAAAAAGTGCGCGGTATACGCCAATTGAATATCCCTGGATTAAGGTAAAAAAACCTCAAGGCTTTAGAACCACTTTAAAAAAAGGTAGGTATGTCTGATTATGCACACATCACACTATATTAAAAATAAAACAATATTTTATTGACAAATCCTGTTAAAATTTCAAAGTACACACTTAAAAAGTGTTTTGTTTTTTTATAAAACTATATTTTTAATAATATAGCTGTCATTTCTATGCAGATTCTCCTGGAAAAGTGAATGTTGTTCATGAAGCGCGTTGAGAGTTTGCCAGCGTCCCACCATGGAGTACCCAAGCAATCATATATGTGATCGCTGTGGAGGTACTGAAAACACATTTTTGTACCGGGCCCCCCCCCCCCCCCTTTTTAAATGTGTACTTTAGAATTTTACCATGATTGGTCAAAAACACAGCGATTTTATTTATATAGTGTGAGGTGACTATTATCAGGCATGCATTCCGTTAAAGCGGGGGTTCACCCATCCAGCATACTAGCGCGAGCTACAGTATGCCTTTATTTTATTTTTTTGCGCCGTACTTACAGTTTAATCCCGTAGTTAAGTTTCAGACTCCCCGCGAGGAGTAGGCGTTCCTATGCAGAGGGGAACATGATTGACGGCCGGCTATGGCGCGTCACGCTTCCCGAAAATAGCCGAAATAGGACTTCACGGCGCCTGCGCAGTCAGCTCCTAGTCTGTGCGCAGGCGCTGTATAGAGCCGAGTCCTACTCCGGCTATTTTCGGGAAGCGTGACGCGCCATAGCCGGCCGTCAATCATGTTCCCCTCTGCATAGGAACGCCCATTCCCCGCGGGGAGTCTGAAACTTAACTACGGGATTAAACTGTGAGTACGGCGCAAAAAAATAAAAATAAAGGCATACTGTAGCTCACGCTAGTATGCTGGATTTCATGGTAGAAACTTGTTTTTTTAGGGTGAACTACCGCTTTAAAGCCACAAAGATCCATTTTGTTGGTACTCTAATAAAAATTGGCAGAGATGTGAGTACAGCCCCTGAGAATGGGAAATGTTCATGAATACCAATCACTAATATTTGTCGATTTCCAAATGGTGACTCACCTGTATTTCATTATTTCCACAACATCTTCAGCATCTTCTTTGATGGCCTCTTCCCTCAGCTCCAGCCTGGCTCGAGCCTGGATACAAACACAAATCAAAGTAACATGCATACACAGCTCAGTGTAAATTCCACAGGAGGTCTGTGAGCAGCCAAGTGGGTTTATTTTATTGAAGAAAAGACACTGCATATCTCTTCTGCAATAAAGAGTCTGCTTGGCCTGTTCACAGACTTTAGTTCCTCAATAAAAGGGTTTGCAATGTAAGAAAGGGAACCTACTGAATTACAACCACAACTAACTGCAGTTTTAAAAAAAGGGAAACACAAAGCAGCAATAAGCCAATACTAATATGCACAAAGACATAGGCCCAGATTCACAAAGCACTTGCGCCGACGTATCTCCAGATACGCTGCGCAAGTGCAAATATGCCCCGTCGTATCTGTACGCCGGACCCACATACTAAGATACGCCTAAAAACAGGCTTCATCCCACCGACGTAACTTGCCTACGCCGGCGTAGAGTGGGCGCATATTTACGCAGGACGCATTTGGCGCTCCTATTGATTTTCCATTCAAATATGCAAATGAGGGAGATACAGCGATTTACGAACGTACGTGCGCCCGACGCAAGTGCGCGTAAGTTATACATACGCCGTAAAGTTATGCCCCATAAAGGAGGTGTAACTCGGCAGCATCAATGCAAAGGGCTGCACCAGGGAATCCGGGCCATATAGTTTAAAGCCCAACTCTATATTAGATGTCCCTTTAAATATTTAATTTGGGCCAAAGTGGCCCAAACAAACATTACTGCGCTTGCTGGGCATGCTAGATTACCTTCAAAACAAGGAAGACGCCGCTCCAGGTGAGCAGTCACTACAGTCCTACATTACCTGTATGTAGCCTCAGGTACATGCAGTATACATTGTTGTATTCTGCCAGTGTGACAGGAACTCCCCATCCCACTCCTAGAACAAAAATAGAGTCAGGCTAAGCGCTGCTCCGAAATTAACAAAAAGTTTTGTATTCTATGAATGAATACAGGCGGGCAGATGAGGTCATGATCTACATCTCAGCCAATCAGAGGAAGCTTTGCATTCAGTCGTAGAATACAAAGCTTCCTGTGAAAGGCTGAGCAGAACTCAGCCCGACTCAATATTGTTTTGGGAGTGGGACAGGAGGTCTCCATCACACTGCTGGAACATTTCTCCCTGCTCTTAAAGGAAGGGTAAAATAAGGAAAAAAGTTACGCTCAACATAAAAATAATAGTAAGTGTAGGAATATAGCAGCCAGCACCAACAATGGACAATGTTGTATGCAAAAAATGAAAAGAAAAAAGTTCAGCGCTAAGTAATATCTGGAGTGAAACCAAATATATAATATAAGTATTCAGATCAAGTGCTCAATGTATGGAGCAAATGATAGAATACACTAAACCAACATGTTTCGAGCCAATAGCTCTTCAATTGGGGCAGTTGAAGAGCTATTGGCTCGAAACATGTCGGGTACATAGCTCATACGCTACTTGCCTACCACGCTACATTATCCATGTGATCACCTGTACTGGTCTTTTCGTAGCCCTGTACCTTTTATTGAACTTTTACATATATATTTTTTGTTGTTACCATTTTATGCCTAATAAAGGCTTTTTTTATTGGGAATAACCGCACGATGTGGAGTTGTTTTTTCCCTTGCATGATCCTATGATGGGCCTATCTGATATATGCTACTATCCATGAGTCTCCCCTGAAGGATTTCTTTCACAATTGGATCCGTTCGGCTTCTGATGATCGAATGTCTGCTGGTTCAAAGGCTTCCCATTTGACATCATCGTTTTCCAGGAGTTCGTATATGCTTGATTGACACACCGTCGCTGACGAGTGTGTCCACGCCATTCGGTAAGAGTACCCAACCTTTATCTTTACCAATTGGATGTTGTTGTGGATCCTATGAGAATGATCGCTGAGGAGGCTTCCATTATCTGCTTAAATATTGAAGTTATCCGATTCCTGTGTGTGAGAAAATTTACTCCATATGTTTTTGCAACTCAGTTTTCCTTAATGGGATTCTGCTCATTTTTACATTTGGACTTTACCATCAGAGTTTTCATCTATTGATTTCTTTGGACTGGTTATTTGTGACATCTATTAATACTGCCACATGGCCTCATACTTTTTTAGGCACTTGGACATATCTATCTGTGATATTCATTTGTGATACACATCCATTTTTCACTTGATTGTGAGACACCCATAGTGGTACCTTGCGGTATCACACTTACCCTGATTTCACCTTGTTTGCACATCACTTGATATGTACACTAATTTGGTTTAGTGTATTCTTTCATTTGCTCCATACATTGAGCACTTGATCTGAATACTTATATTATATATTTGGTTTCACTCCAGATATTACTTAGCGCTGCACTTTTTTCTTTTCACTTAAAGGAAGAGGACTTTTGAAACAGCATTAACCACTTGCCGACCGCCACACGAACATTTACGTCGACAGAGTGGCACGGCTGCGCAAAAGGGACGTACCTGTATGTCCCTTTAAATTGTCGCGAGCTCTGTGCCTGCGGGACCCAAAGTCTGCCGGGTGTCCCGCAATCGTGTCACAAAGCTGCAGAGGGGGGGGGGGTGCCTATCTATGTAAACAAGGCATTTCCTTGTTCTGCCTAGCAACATGACAGATCTACTGCTCCCTGTCATCGGGAGCAGTGATCTCTGTCATGTTGTAGTGAGCCCATCTCCCCCACAGTTATGATCACTCCCTAGGACACACTTAACCCCTTGATCACCCCTTAGTGTTTAACCCCCTTGCCTGCCAGCGTTAGTTACACAGTAAATCGGTGCATTTTTATAGCACTGATCGCTGTATAAATGACAATGGTCCCAAAATAGTGTCAAAAGTGTCCGATGCGTCCACCATAATGTCGCAGTCCACGACAAAAAAAAGTAAACAATATTGCTTTTTTTTTTTTCTTTTTTGTTTATAGCGCAAAAAATAAAAACCGAAGAGGTGATCAAATACCACCAAAAGAAAGCTCTATTTGTGGAAAAAAAAAAAAAGGACGTCAATTTTGTTTGGGAGCCACGTCGCAAGACCGCGCAATTGTCAGTTAAAGCGACGCAGTGCGGAATGACAAAAAATGCTCTGGTCAGGAAGGGGGGTAAATTTTCATGGGGCTGAAGTGGTTAAAGAGGACCACCGTGCACATAACCTCTAAACTGAGAAAGCAGTTCCTCATAATGGACAGAAATACTTTAAAACGTGTTTTCTGTACCTCTGTTAGTCGGATTAATGACTCCAGTTGTCTGGTTGTAATAGGAGTGCTGTCAATGCCTTGGTTCTGTTTTCTAAGCTGCAGGTAGAAGTCTTGTAGGACGTGAGCTGCATCCGGGGACAGCTTAGGATGTACATACTGTCTGGCATAGCCAATGTACTTTCTTAATAGCTGGTGTGGAATAGGATCCAAAAATTCACCTGGCTGAACCTAAAATAGGAATAAACAGTGGGAGCAATCCTTTAACAAATAATGAATAAGCAGTATATAGTATTCCATTAATGCAAATCTACAAATAAACACAATCAGTGTGAAGCGCATCAGCAAACTGGCCTTGAGTGCAGATTTCTCATCTATGTGGATTAACAACTTTCCAGGGGTTTGTTTCCTTCTCCATCGCAGGATTTGATGCTGGAGCAGCTAGTTGAAAATTTGGACAGATGTAGAAACCTGCTGCAATCCTTTATGCATAAAAAAGGTACCATTCATCAAGCACTGAAAATGCATTGCTGGGTGGATGCTGGTTTGATAAAAAACAAAAATCACAGATTGCTATCCATGCTCGCTCTGATAAGGGCCTGGTATGCATGGGGATTTTATTTTTTTTTTTTTTCGGATCGAATTTGTGTTCAAAACGGATGACATGTGATTCAGATGCGTTTTCATAGAAGTCCATAGACGGAAATTTGCATTGCTGAGAAAAAAGGATTTTTGTACTCACCGTAAAATCCATTTCTCTGAGTTCATAGACGGACACAGCCTTCATTGACCTTAGGGTTATGCTTCTTCCTTGTAGGAAGAAGCATAACCCTAAGGTCAATGAAGGCTGTGTCCGTCTATGAACGAAAGAGAAAACGCACAGGACTCTTTCAATAAACAGCAAATCTGTGCTGCTGCACCGCATGTATGTGAACCAGCTCCATAGAGAAGGCTGCCGGTTCACGTCACGTGAATCGGATGCGGTTCAAAGTGCATCCTATTCGCATATACGTGAACGGAGCCTCAGTCAATTTATTGGATTGTTGAGACTATGGCCCGGATTGACGTAGAGCGGCGTACATTTGTGCGGGCGTAGCGCATCTCATATGCGCTACGCCGACGTAACATAGAGAGGCAAGAACAGTATTCACAAAGCACTTGCTCCCTACGTTGCGCCGGCGTAGCGTAAATTGGTTGGCGTAATCCCGCCTAATTCAAAGTAGGAAGGAAGTGGGCGTGATCCATTTAAATGAAGCGCGACCCCATGCAAATGAAGGGCCGAACGAACTGCGCATGCTCAGAATCACGTTGCATATACTCCCTAAGATACGACGGCTCAATGCCTACGACGTGAACGTAACCTACGCCCAGCCCCATTCACTTACGACTTACGTAAACAACGTAAAATACGACGGCTGTTCCCTGGTCCATAACCTAACATGACTTACACCTGCTTTATGAGGCGTAACTTTACGCCGGACGTACGCCTTACGTAAACGGCGTAGACTACTACGACGGGCGTAAGTACATTCGTGAATCGGCGTATCTCGCTCATTTACATATTCGACGCGTAAATCAATGGAAGCGCCCCTTGCGGCCAGCGTAAATATGCGCCCAAGATACGACCGCGTAGGAAACTTACGTCGGCCGTATGAAGCCAAAATTCAGGCGTATCTTACTTGCAGAATCAGGTGCATAGATAAGACGGCGCATCCATGTACTTACGCGGCGTATCAGTAGATACGTCGGCGTAAGTGATTTAAGAATCCGGGCCTATGAAAGGCAAGGGAGAACTTAGTCAGAACTCCTGCAGGGTGATTTGTCATCACTTGTTGGACTTTAAAAACAGACCACAGAATTGACTGCGCAACATACCCGAGAGGTGTACTCAAAAACGTACCTATTCCCAGCAGGGAAAAGCTCTCCTCGATACTCCCAGCAGGGAAAAGCTCTCCTCGATGCGAGTTCTGCTGGTTGATGGAGACCATTGGTGTTACCCCCTGGGACACGCCAATCTGATCTTTCTCACCCCCCCCCCCTTTTTCTCTACCCCCCCTTATTAGCTTTTTCTTTTCACCCCTTTGTGTTATTTCCCCGTAAGCATAAAAAAAATAAAAAAATCTTACAGTAGGTACACTCCAGGTGTGATCTTCCGGAGACATCCTTATGTTAGGACTGCTAGCTGTGGTCCTTTATAGTCATTTGGGTTTATGTCTATTGACTTTTTATAATGCCCCTTTCTCTTTTTGGTATGGTATGCATACTTTCTTTGTTTTGTCAATTTCATAGTACTGATTTTTATCACCGTTCTGAATATCAGAAACTGCTGGAAGCATTTTGTAAGTAGGGTTAGAAAATGTTGTGTCTTGTTATCCGATTTTGGAAACTGACTTTTTTTTTTATTTTTATGAATTTTTTTATTATTTAGGAAAAAACTGACCACAGAATATTACCTTTAATCTGTCTTTTAAAGGCCTGTTGGAGGGCACCTCCAGCACAGAGGTATTGGAATCCTGAGTGTCTCTACGGGTTACTGTTGCACTACGCAACGTCTCCTTTGACCCCGCCCTCATGGCCATCACATGTTCTGAAAGCAAATGATCGTGGTCTACGTTTGGGGTATCCAGCAGGATGAACACCAGGTCAAATCTCGATAATAAGGCACTTCCCATTCTGCAAAAAGAAAGCACAGATATATATTATTTTTTTTTTAACCAATGTACACAGTGAATGTAGCGGTGTCCTATTATCAAATATCATGCTGTGATTTATGCACACTTATGAAGTAGAAAGCATGCGATACAAACTTTTGATTTAAAGCCAAGAGACCGTTTTGGTTGTGTAGGCCAAATGATGTTACTGTTCTTCTCGAAAGGTTTATTTTGCATTGTGTCGCAGCTGATTGTCATGACGTTATACTTTCTAACCCTCTGTCTAAAAATCTCAATAAAAACCATTGAAATATAAAGTCAAAAGACCTTTTTTTTTTTACTATGGGTGTGCTCATCCTTTTGAGGAGTGCAGGCCACTTGGTAACTGGTGGTGGGCCACAATAAAAAAGAGATTTTTAATACAGCTTACCTGTAAAATCTTTTTCTTGGAGTACATCACGGGACACAGAGCGGCATTCATTACTATATGGGTTATATGGAGTACCTTCAGGTGTAGACACTGGCAATCTCAAACAGGAAATGCCCCTCCCTATATAACCCCCTCCCATAGGAGGAGTACCTCAGTTTTGTAGCAAGCAGTATGCCTCCCAAAATGGTCCTCAAAAAAGAGGGGTGGGAGCTCTGTGTCCCGTGATGTACTCCAAGAAAAAGATTTTACAGGTAAGCTGTATTAAAAATCTCTTTTTCTTTATCGTACATCACGGGACACAGAGCGGCATTCATTACTATATGGGATGTCCCAAAGCAATGCTTACAATGAGGGGAGGGAGAACATCTCCAAGACAAAAGGATTTAATTTAGAGATATACTCAAATCATAATAAATCCAACTTAGTTGAGAAAAATAAAATTTTTAAATTTAACTCAAACAAGAGGAGCCCCCGGAATCCGAGGGTCTCAAACTGCAGCCTGCAGCACTGCCTGCCCGAAGGCAGTATCAGTATTCCTTCTTACGTCCAACTTGTAGAATTTTGTAAACGTGTGGACAGAAGACCAGGTTGCCGCCTTGCAAACTTGAGCCATAGAGATCTGGTGGTGTGCTGCCCAGGAGGCGCCCATGGCTCTAGTAGAATGAGCCTTTAATGATACTGGAGGAGGCAACCCTTTCAAGCCGTAGGCCTGAGTGATTAATTGCTTAATCCACCTAGAAATGGTGGACTTTGCAGCTGCCTGCCCCCTCTTGGGCCCATCCGGTAGAATGAACAGCACATCTGTCTTCCGGATCTTCTTTGTAGCTTTAAGATAGGCCTTCATGGCCCTGACAATATCCAAGGTATGCAGCAACCCTTCCTTTCTGGAAGTAGGTTTAGGGAAGAAGGATGGTAATACCAAATCCTGGTTCAAATGAAAACTGGATATGACCTTCGGAAGGAAGGAAGGATGAGGGCGGAGAACGACCCTGTCCTTATGAAAAACAAGATATGGTTCCTTACAGGATAAGGCTGCCAGCTCCGAAACTCTTCTTGCGGAAACTATGGCAACCAAAAAATACTAACTTCCTTGTCAGTAGAACCAAAGGAATATCAGCCAACGGCTCAAACGGTTGTTTCTGTAAACTTGACAGAACAAGATTTAAATCCCACGGACAAAGCGGGGATTTAACTGGAGGTCTAATACGTAAGACCCCTTGAAGGAAGGTCTTAACCAGCGAGTGGGTGGCCAGCGGCCGCTGAAACCACACTGACAGAGCAGAAATCTGTCCTTTGATTGTGCTTAATGCCAATCCTTTATCCACTCCTAGCTGGAGAAAACTTAATACTCTATCGATGGTAAATTTGCGAGAAAGCCATCGCTTGGACTCACACCAGCCTACATAGGCCTTCCAGACCCTGTAATAAATCACCCTAGAGACCGGTTTCCTGGCTCTGATTAGGGTAGAGATTACTTTCTGAGACAGACCTCTACCCCTGAGAATCAGGGATTCAGCTTCCAGGCCGTCAAATTTAGATGCCGTAAGGCAGGGTGGAGGATCGGACCTTGCGATAGCAGGTCTGGCCGTAGAGGAAGAGTCCACGGGTCTCCCACTACCATCCTTAAGATTAGTGAGTACCATGCTCTTCTGGGCCATGCTGGAGCTACCAGGATGACTGGTATGTGCTCCACCCGGATCCTGCGCAGCAGGCGGGGTAGTAACTGGAGCGGGGGAAACGCATAAAGAAGTTTGAACTGATGCCAAGGGCAAACCAACGCATCGGTTCCGCAGGCCATTGGATCCCTTGAACGGGATATGAACCTGTCTAGTTTCTTGTTGAGTCTCGATGCCATGATATCCACGTCCGGCACTCCCCATCTTTGGCAGAGTGCTTGAAAGACTTGTGGATGCAGAGACCATTCCCCCGGCCATAGAGTCTGGCGGCTTAAGAAGTCCGCCTGAAAGTTGTCCACTCCTGGAATGAATATTGCCGATATGCAGGGCACATGAGCCTCTGCCCATAGGAGAATCAAGCTCACCTCTCTCTGAGCGGCTTGACTCCTGGTTCCCCCTTGGTGATTTATGTATGCCACGGCCGTGGCATTGTCTGATTGAATTCTCACCGGGAACCCCTGCAATTTTGACGTCCAAGCCCTGAGGGCTAGTCGAGCAGCTCTGAGCTCCAAGATGTTGATGGGCAACTGCTTCTCTGGCTTTGCCCAAGTACCTTGGCGAGTGCAACCATCCAAAATTGCTCCCCAGCCCGTCAGGCTGGCGTCTGTGGTCACTATCTTCCAAGCCACTGGGCTGAAAGACTTCCCCTTCAGTAGATTCTGGGGGTCTAACCACCAACACAGACTTTGTCGGACTCTTGATGAGAGCGGCAACGGGATATCCAAGGCCTGTGGCCTTCTGCTCCATGCTGACAGGATGGCTGCCTGTAGGATGCGAGTGTGGCTCTGGGCGTATGGTACCGCCTCGAATGTGGCCACCATCTTGCCTAGTAACCTCATACATAGGCGAATAGTCGGTTCTTTCTTGCTTAGAACCAGTAGGATTAATTCCTTGATGGCTTTTACCTTCCTCAGAGGTAGGAACACTCCTTGTTGTTCTGTGTCTAATCTCATGCCGAGATATTCCAACTGCCTTGTGGGCTGGAAAGCTGACTTTTCTCGATTTAGGACCCAGCCGAACCTCTCGAGGTATTGGACCGTGAGGGCCACTGCTCGCTCCAAGCCGGGAGACGAGTGATCTATGACTAGGAGGTCGTCCAGGTATGCTAGGATCGTGACCCCTTGGATCCTTAGTTTGGCTAGGATTGGAGCTAGGACCTTCGTGAACACCCGGGGGCCGTAGCCAACCCGAAGGGAAGCGCCATGAATTGGAAGTGACGCGAAGCCACCATGAAGCGTAGATATCTTTGATGTGGCTGATAAATTGGAACATGAAGGTAGGCATCCTTTATGTCTATGGACGCCATGAAGTCGTCCTTCTGGAGTGTGGCAGCTGCTGACCGCACGGATTCCATCCGAAATGAGCGGATCTTTAGATATGCATTTACCATCTTTAGGTCCAAAATTGGCCTGACATCTCCATTGGATTTTGGGATGATGAATAGGTTGGAGTAGAAACCCAGCCCCTGTTCCAGGACTGGTACCTCTACTATTACTTCCTGGGAAAGTAGATGATCTAATGCCGATCTTAATGCGGCTCCCTTTTCCGGATCGTTTGGAATCCTCGACTTCTGGAAATGAGGAGAAGGAAACCTTAGGAAATCTAATTTGTAGCCTGTGGCCACGGAAGACCGTACCCACTCGTCGGGAATGCTGGCTTCCCAAATCTCTGAAAAGAGTCGCAGCCTTCCCCCCACCTTCGTGGGTGGGGGCGCCCCTTCATAAGGTTGGCTTGGGGGCTGGTTTTGCTGGTTTGCGAAACCACTGCCTTTTGCCTCTAACAGCCTGTCCTTGTGATCTGCTGTTGAAGCCGAAGTTTGCTTTTGCAGGAGGCCGTCGATACTGCTTGGCATTAGAGGGCCCCTGCCCAGGGGAATACTGTCGTTTAAACGCAGGTCCCTGAACCTTCTTCTTAGTTGGCAAGAGAGTACTCTTGCCGTTTGAAATGGTCTGAATGTATTTATCTAGGTCTTCTCCGAAAAGTCGTCCTCCATGGAAGGGGAACCCTACCAGGAGCTTCTTGCATGGGGGCTCAGCCTCCCAGCTTTTTAACCATAAGAGTCTTCTCATATGGATAAGGGATAACGATAAACGTGACGCTTGCTGGATAGAATCCTTGATTGCGTCTACCGTAAAACATATGGCCTTAGGGACATCCGAAAATTTTTCTGCCTGCTGGGCCGGAATAAGTTTAAGCATCTGCTTAAATTGATCCGATAATGCTTGAGCGACCCCAATCGCAGCCACAGCTGGCTGTACTACTGCCCCTGCAGTAGTGAAGGAGTTCTTAAGTAGTGCTTCCAAGCGCTTATCAACTGGATCCTTGAACACCTGTATGTTTTCTACAGGGCATGTTAACGATCTGTTAATACATGAGATGGCTGCGTCCACTGCAGGAGTAGCCCATCTTTTGGAAAATTTTTCTTCCATAGGATATAGGACAGAGAACCTTTTAGGTGGTAAGAAGATCTTATCTGGCTTGTTCCAATCTTGGAACAAAATTCCCTCTAATAGAGGATGGATCGGAAACACAGCATTGCTTTGAGGCGCCCTCAGTGAGCCCAAAGCTGAAACCGTCGATACCTGGAGATCTGGTACTGGCAAGTTGAATGCCCTATGGACCAAGTCCGACAATCCTTGAATCCACCAGCTCTCCCTCAGGGAGACTGCCCCAGACTCCTCTGTATCCGGATCTTCGATCCCTGAACCTACTTGGTCCTTGTCCAAGAGGTCGTCCAATTCCCCTGAGGAAAGGACCTCCTCTTCTGAGGGTCCGCGCTCGGGCGACGGAGATCTATTCCGCTTACTGCCCCGCATAGCTGCGGCTATCATTTTTTCCCATGCTTTTCTGCATCTCTTTTAAAGAGGTGAGTAATACCTCCTCCGTGACCATCTTAGGGTTGGACTGACCCGCGTCAGCTCCAGCCCCAGATCCCGATGGCCCCAAGGCTCCCTGTAGGGAAAGCAGCGGCATATGTCTGAGACCTCAGACTCTCTGGGGGAATCCCCACCTCTTGTACCCTCTGACCCGGATGCCATGGTACAATACCGAGGTACACCTGCTACCTATTGGTATTTGGAACTATAAAAGTTAATTGCCCAAACACCTGTTTGGGGGATAAAAAATGCTTCCTCTCCCCTAGATGACTTTTTTTTTTTTTTTTTTTTTCCGTTTTTGTTTCAAATCCAGGAAAGAAAAAACATTCTGTCCCCCTGAGTAGTATTGCAAAGAAAAACTATGAGATGGAAAAGAAACAGCCTATTTCTAGGCTTGAAAAACAGTCCTCTGAAGACTGCAATATCCTTTCTGGCCACTGTGTGTCCTCGGCGCCCCGTGCTGCCGCTCTGGTCTTTCTCCTCAGTTCCAAAGTATTGAAATGGAACAAACAAGGAAGGGCCGCCCCTTCCTTTAAGCCACTGACCCGCCCTTCCCCCCCAGCAATCTCAAACAGGAAATGCCCCTCCCGACAGGGGGAGGGGGGGGGGATTTTGGGAGGAAGGGACCTCTCTGTTCCAGCAAACTGCAGCCTGCAGCCTGGAACCATGAGGAGGTCAGCGTTTTGCCTGCTTGCAGGCTCTGAGGAGGAAGACTGAATGGAGCATCGCCTGGAGGCCTGCAGGTAAGCAAAGCTCTCTGACACACACATATATTTTTATATAACACAGGCCCCACTCAATGCTTTTCCAACACTACAAGGGAGGTCACATCTTATGGGGAATAATACATAGAGAGCCATCCTATCTTTATGATATGTGACTAGTTTGCCAGATGCAGTGCATAACTTTAGGCATGTCCCCTGTGACCCCCCCGAAAAAAACCTGCTAAGAACCAAGTTCCGCAAGTTTTCCCCTCACTTACCTGCTCCATGCCGCAGGACTTTGCCAAGCAAGAGGCCCAATCTTCCCCCATCTCCGTGGGGATGTCTAGACCTTCAGGCCCTGGGTTCCTATGAAGGATCCACTGTCCTGGGCCCATATAGCACCCTGGCAACAGAAAACTTTAGGTACCCAAAGGTTTCTAAGTTCTGGGCCCAGGGTCCAGCTCTCTAAAAAGAAAAGCATTATGGGCTATACCCCAAGGGTTTGGGGTCCGGTTACTGACCACTTTAGCGCTGAGGCTTTTTTGGACAGAACCGGTAGCTCACCTAATCCCAAGGATGCGGAGGCAAGCTAAACCATGACTAACACCTAAGACACTGGCGTAAAAACTGAGGTACTCCTCCTATGGGAGGGGGTTATATAGGGAGGGGCATTTCCTGTTTGAGATTGCCAGTGTCTACACCTGAAGGTACTCCATATAACCCATATAGTAATGAATGCCGCTCTGTGTCCCGTGATGTACGATAAAGAAATTAGATTTTTTTATCTATTATTTTGAATAATGAAGATTTTAAACAATAATCTGGATCATCGTTTTCCATGGGACCAATCCCTGCTGGATGTTTACCCACTGTTTAAATCACAAAAAACTATGGGCTAGATTCAGGTAGCCGGGCGCATTGTTACGGCGGCGTATCGTATTTACGCTATGCCGCCGTAAATCAGAGAGGCAAGTGCTGTATTCACAAAGCACTTGCCTCCTAAGTTACGGCGGCGTAGCGTAAATGGGGCCGGCGTAAGCGCGCCTAATTCAAATGAGGATGAGGGGGGCGTGTTTTATGTAAATGGGTGGTGACCCGAAGTAATTGAAGTTTTTTACGAATGGCGCATGCGCCGTCCGTGTACATATCCCAGTGTGCATTGCTCCAAAGTACGCCGCAAGGACGTATTGGTTTCGACGTGAACGTAAATTACGTCCAGCCCTATTCGCGAATGACTTACGCAAAAAATTCAAAATTCGACACGGGAACGACGTCCATACTTAACATTGCGCACGCCTCATAGAAGCAGGAGCAACGTTACGCCGGAAAAGCCTTACGCAAACTACGTAAAAAAATTCCGCCGGGCGCACGTACGTTTGTGAATCGGCGTATCTAGGTCATTTGCATATTCTACGCTGAAAACGACGGAAGCGCCACCTAGCGGCCAGTGTAAATATGCACCCCAAGATACGACGGCGTAAGAGATTTACGCCAGTCGGATCTTAGCCTAATTTCGGCGTATCTTGCTTTCTGAATACAGAAAGAAGATACACCGGCACAGCTTTGAATTTACGCGGCGTATCTATAGATACGCCGGCGTAAATTCTTGCTGAATCCGGCCCTATTTTTTTTTATGAACCAGATTACCATTAAAGCGGAGCTCCATCCAAAAAGGGGAAGCTCTGCTTGTTTGTCGTCGCCCCCCCACATTTGCCACCTTTCAGGGAGGAGTGGATACCTGTCAAAACCAGGTAGCCGCTCCCACTTCCGGATAAGATCGCGGCAATCATTGTGCAGCCATCTATAAAAACAGTTATGTTTTTTTGAAAACTGTTATGTCTTGGGCAGTTTTATCAGATTTGTTTCCGAAAGGTGACTGATAAATTTATGAACAAAATGTTCTTATTACCATATCGAGGTCTTCTATTTTTTTTTTTAAGAGCTGCAAGTCTCAGTAAAGCTGGTGAGCCTCAGACCGTGGATAAATTCCAGGATACATTGTACAATCTGACACCGGCCTATAGATGTCACTCTTACCATAATCAACTCATACAATGAACATCGGAGCCTAGGTTTGGCGAACATACGGTAAAAAGCAAAGCACTCAAAAAGAAATAATTGGGTGAATATCACTCCGTAGCAAAACCGTTATTTGTATATAGGAAAATATGTCCCATATGATAAAAGGCCGAGGAGAATGTTACCCCCTATTTGGGGGTATTTATTATAGCAAAAAATATATATATATTTTTTTTCAAAATCGTCACGCTTTTTTTGTTTATAGTGCAAAAAATGAAAACCACAGAGATGATCAAATACCACCAAAATAAAGCTCTATTTGTGGGGGGAAAAAGGACGAATTTCGTTTGGGTACAGCGTCACACGACCGTGCAATTGTCAGTTGAAGCGACGCAGTGCCAAATTGTAAAAAGTGCTCTGGTCAGGAAGGGGGTAAAATCTTCCAGGGATGAAGTGGTTAAAGATAAAATGCATAGTCCATTTCTGACTACCTGAAATTGCAAGTTCCCTGGCCATCATGCCAAAATTTCATGGCTTCCTCATTTAGGGATTCTGAAGATCAGAGATCCTAAATTCACTACCAGAGGATCAGCATGACAGTCTAGCAGGCAACCAGCAATTAGAGAAGCAGGTCACTGATAGCAGTCTATGCATTACTTTTGTCTTCTTGGGAATCCTTCCCTTGAATTGTCAGAATACTTACTTCAAATTTTCAGAGACGGTTTTGCCTTTGTTGTAGTGCCCACCCACTGGGTTAGCAGCAGCAATGATGGATGTCCTGGCGGGTAAGGTGCAAACAATCCCAGCCTTGGCAAGACTAATACTCTGTTGTTCCATAGCTTCTAATAGAGCCTGATGCTGAGCACCCATCTTGTCAAACTCGTCAATTCCACATATACCTGAATATTTAAAATAATAATAATAAAATAAATAAAATCAAATTACCGTAAATGGCAAAAAACAAACACACACACACACACACACACACACACACACACACACACAACCTTTGTGCTCACAGTAATCAATTTGCCTGCTTTAATTTTTGGATTTATTTGGCTTCTTTAGCACAGAAGCTAAGCATATGACTTCTAAAAAAGAAAAAAAGTCAGAAGCTCAGCTATTTTAAGAATTATGTATTAAACTGGAGGAGAAATGGGATAGTTGCCCAAATGGAAAGCAGCTTCTCGTTTCACTTTCCTAGCAAATGGAAAATGTAATCTAATTGGGGCAAAGGGCAGCAGTTCCACTCTTATTGCAAGTTTATGTGCAGCTATAAAAATGAAAAATAGGATTTTTGCACTCGCCGTAAAATCCTATCTTTGGCGTCCATTCAGGGACACAGGAAGTTGTAAACATCAGGTTATACTGCCTCCTACAGGAGGCTTGGATGCCGGCAAATTAAAAGTATAGAGCAGCCCAGGATATCTTCTACTACCAGCTTACCTCAGAGGGTGCATGATCATAAACAGTGTGGTGGGACCCGTGTTCCAGAATTACCGCCAAAGCTTGTTTGGCTGTACTTCTCCTGTGGATCACAGGAGTGCAGTTCGTTCTGCACTCCCGTGACCCGTTTTCAGTAGAGATCTGGCTGAAGTCCTCTCTCTGCTGACGTCACAGAGTCGGTCAAGGCCCCGCGTCATCATGACCATAGAGTTGGGATCAGCCTAAACCGACACCCGGCTCCGCCTCTCGGTGAGCTGTTGAGAGCTTGAGCCAAACACTCCTGCTCCCCTCCACAGCTTAGCGCTCCAGTGAGCAAGGAGGAGGCAGAGCAGAGAGCTGTGACCGACAGTCACCAGCTCTCTGCTCAGGGAGCTGCGAGAACCGAGCAAGCGAACACCATCGAAACCAATGTTGCATCCACCTAGGTAAGTATGAATACATTTTTTTTTTTTAAACCCCATACTTCTCTTTTAATGGACTTCAAGAAAATAATTTTATGGGCAGGGCCCCTAACTGGCAGTGAAGGGGCCCTAAAGCAAAGCATAGTAACCGCTGATGCCCTGAAAAGATGGGTACATGAAAGCAAATATCTGATGTCCACAGAAGCCAGAAAGTCTTCCTGAAGAAGTGGAGCGATGACAGATTTGATGGATGCCATGCAAAACTTCTGTACCCAAATGAAGACATACAGGAGCTCCGACATCCAAGTTTGGGCGGATGACCCCTTTGGGTTTGAAAACCGTGAACATGTTGGAGTAAAACCCCTGAAACCATTCTGCCACAGGAACTGGAGCAATTACAACTTGTTCCAGAAGACCTGAGAGGGCTCTGTGTATGTAGATTTGCTTATCCGTGCGGTGACACAGGAAGGTTGGAGGCGAGAGGGGGGGACACATGGCCAGGTTTGTAGCTCCGGGATACCACTTCCTGCACCCAAGCATCTGACATACAAGCTGACCCCCCTCGCACTCTGGAAAGTGAGGGTACAGCTTTGTGCCAAGAGTGGCTTATCTAGGGATTTGGCAGACTTAGGAGTGCCAAGACTTAGGGTGGACTGATGTCCAAGCTTCAGGTCTCTCAAAATGGAGGTCAAGTGAGAGGAGAGGCGAAAGTTACGTTTAACAGCTAGAGAGGGAGAAGATTTTGAAATCGGTTTCCGAGGCTTCTTCTGCTGGAGGAAGATTGGTGCCCTTGCTACCACACTCCATGATCTTATTGTCATTAAGATGATTGTCCTTGATCATATTATCAAGAGCATGCCCAAAAATATATTTTTGTCCCTCGATGGCCATGCAGATCAAATACTTATTTTCGCAAAGGTTCCGCAGTTTAGCACTTTAGCCAAGGTGCCTTATACGTATGTACATTCGTATGTTCAAGAAGCAGGGGGATCAACCACTGAAGTGGTCTAATATTTTTGAGGGGTTTTGACAAAATAGACATGGTATGCCAAAGTAAAGTCTGTTGCCCCTTGGAAAAAGTCCCAGGCTAAACCCAAAAGCTGAGCCTAGCGGTGACGTCATAATGTCCATCTGAAAAACCGAAGGTGGGCGCTTGTGATTTGCTCTCAGCTTGTTCTTGTTTTTAATTACATACAGTTATCTTTTAATAAACGCTGTTGGAATGTACTTCACTATTGTTTTTCTCCTCGCTCTTCTCTCTTGGCGTGTATAATACTGCCCGCTATTTGTGAGTTACATCCAGTGGGGATCCGAGCAGTGTCTTTGTAAACAGAGGGCCAAGCCATTTTTTGTAGGATAGAGTATGGTTACCTTCCATCCATTTGGGATTTGTCCCTAAAGCGCTGCTGGACCTCCTTACATTTGAGGACTGAGAATTTGGCAAGCAGCTGCGTGTCTTTATGATGGCTGGTGCTCAACATTGGTGTGAAGAAAGAATTACATCTCACGATGTACTTCATAAATGCATAATTTTTAATATAGTTATTATTTTGGGATCTGTGTATTTGGGGCTATTTTGATTTTTTGCCACACATATTTGAATAATATGTTGATTTGATCTGGCAGCGCAAAACATTTGATTATTTGTAAAGTAATAGCCAGGATCAAGTTAAAAGCAGGAACTGCCAAAGAAAACAGGACCTTAAAAAGGGGCTTCAAAACACTTATTGGTTGGACCCTTGAAGAAGGGGCTTCCAAGCACATATTGGTTGGACCCTTGAAGAAGGGGCTTCCAAACACTTATTGGTTGGACCCTTGGAGAAGGGGCTTCCAAGCACATATTGGTTGGACCCTTGAAGAAGGGGCTTCCAAACACTTATTGGTTGGACCCTTGAAGAAGGGGCTTCCAAGCACATATTGGTTGGACCCTTGACGAAGGGGCTTCCAAGCACATATTGGTTGGGTCCCCGAAGAAGGGGCTTCCAAACACTTATTGGTTGGACCCTTGGAGAAGGGGCTTCCAAGCACATATTGGTTGGACCCTTGAAGAAGGGGCTTCCAAACACTTATTGGTTGGACCCTTGAAGAAGGGGCTTCCAAGCACATATTGGTTGGACCCTTGAAGAAGGGGCTTCCAAACACTTATTGGTTGGACCCTTGGAGAAGGGGCTTCCAAGCACATATTGGTTGGACCCTTGAAGAAGGGGCTTCCAAACACTTATTGGTTGGACCCTTGAAGAAGGGGCTTCCAAGCACATATTGGTTGGACCCTTGACGAAGGGGCTTCCAAGCACATATTGGTTGGACCCTTGACGAAGGGGCTTCCAAGCACATATTGGTTGGACCCTTGAAGAAGGGGCTTCCAAGCACATATTGGTTGGACCCTTGAAGAAGGGGCTTCCAAGCACATATTGGTTGAGTCCTTGAAGAAGGGGCTTCCAAACACTTATTGGTTGAACCCTTGAAGTAGGGGCTTCGAAGCACATATTGGTTGGACCCTTGAAGAAGGGGCTTCCAAGCACATATTGGTTGGGTCCCCGAAGAAGGGGCTTCCAAGCACATATTGGTTGAGTCCTTGTAGAAAGGGCTTCCAACCACGTATTGGTTGGGTCCTTAATAACAGTTGCATCTTCCACTGGTATAATATTGTAGGGGTCTTGTTAATACATAAAAGGCAAGTAAACGCTTGGGGGAGATAATAGTTTGTCAAGATGCAAATAACCCTGATTTGGGCCATAAAGTCTTGGGTGACCATGGTAAAGACCTTAACCTAAAAGGGCAGATTAACCAGCCCCAGCCGCACCTGAAGGAGCTACAGAGGACTCGGAGGACGCCACAGACTATGAACAGAGGTCAACATGACTTCATGATGCCGATTTCAGTAGGTTAGCTAAAAGCAGCCCTGGAACTGACTAAAGTCTCTGTATGCAGACAGCAGTCAGGAGATGCTTTAGACCACGGGTCTCCAAACTTTCTCAAAAAAGGGTCAGATTATATTCCTTCAGACTTTAGGGGGGGGGGGGTTGGACTGTGGTCACTGGGAGTAGAAAATGCCCTAGCATAATTGGAAGTGGACCTTTCTCCATCATTGATGTCAGTGGGGTTAAATAGTGCCCCATCGTGGGTGCCATTGGGAAAAACGGTGCCCCCATCGTGGGTGCCATTGGGAGAAATGGTGCCCCATTGTGGGTGCCATTGCATAATGGGAAAGAGTGGAAACGTGCCACTCCACCTAGTAGATGAAATCATTGTGCAATCCCACAGCGTTAACCCTTTGCATGTTATAAAACAGCAGGAATGGGGTATAAAAAGGTTCCCAGCGATCTATGCAAATAATGTAGCTGCTGCTGCTGCTGCTCGATCCTATTGGCCCAATCACTGAGAAAAAATAAAAAAAATTGAAGGGAACAAAATGTGCTAGCAAAAATTGGTAGTAGGAATGGTTATCCTGGGCTGGCCTAAATTTTTATGTTTGCTAGTGTCCAATCCTCCCGTAGGAGGCATGGGCGTAGGAACCGGGGGGGACGCATCCCCCCCAGGAAATAATGCGGGGGGGACAAGTATGGTAAAATCCCCCCCAGGTTAGGATAGGGAGATCGTCCCCGGTTTTGTCCCCGGATCGCAGGCAGGGGCTGCCGAGTCCAGCTGCGGTCACTGCTTTTCTCCCCCTTCAGTGCCGATGTAGTGCGGATCCAGCCCCGACCCCTCCCCTACCCTCCCGAGCGGCGCACAGCTGATTGCACACAGACGTGCATAGCTGTGCTGGCTGCTCTGCTGAATGGGAGAAAGGAGCAGGAAGAGGGCGGGGCCCAGACTGACACTCGTGGCCACACTACACCCGACCAGCCTGCAGAGCCAGAGAGACTAAGTTGCATGTGATGGAGAGCCAGAACGACACAGTTGAGGTACAGGGGGGAGGAGGTAAATGTTACAGAGAGGGGGAGGTATAATATTCAGAGAGGGGGGGGGGGTGTTACAGTTTACAGAGAGGGGGAGGTTTAATATTCAGAGGGGGGGGGGGGTGTTACAGTTTACAGAGAGGGGGAGGTATAATATTCAGAGAGGGGGTGGGGTATGGTATACAGGTACTAACCTGGCACTGGATAGTCATAGATTCATGCTTTTAGTGCAGCTGATGGAAATGGGGAACAGGACTCTTATCTATTTATGTCATGTATTTACTCTGGCACTACCACTCTAACCTGGCACTACCACCTAACCTGGCACTACTGCCTAACCTGCCACTACCACCTAACCAGGCACTACTGTATACCACCTAACCTGGCACTACTGTATACCACCTAACCTACCACTACCACCTAACCTGCCACTACCACCTAACCAGGCACTACTGTATACCACCTAACCTGCCACTACTGTATACCACCTAACCTGCCACTACCACCTAACCAGGCACTACTGTATACCACCTAACCTGGCACTACTGTATACCACCTAACCTGTCACTACCACCTAACCTGGCACTACCACCTAACCAGACACTACTGTATACCACCTAACCTGGCACTACTGTATACCACCTAACCTGCCACTACCACCTAACCTGCCACTACTGTATACCACCTAACCTGGCACTGCCACCTAACCTGGCACTACCACCTAACCTGCCACTACTGTATACCACCTAACCTGCCACTACCACCTAACCTGCCACTACTACTTAACCGTCCACTTCCACTTATCCAGGCACTACTGTATACCACCTAACCTGCCACTACCACCTAACCTGGCACTACTGTATACCACCTAACCTGGCACTGCCACCTAACCTGGCACTACTGTATACCACCTAACCTGGCACTGCCACCTAACCTGCCACTACTACCTAACCTTCCACTTCCACTTATCCAGGCACTACTGTATACCACCTAACCTGCCACTACCACCTAACCTGGCACTACTGTATACCACCTAACCTGCCACTACCACCTATCCAGGCACTACTGTATACCACCTAACCTGCCACTACCACCTAACCAGACACTACTGTATACCACCTAACCTGGCACTGCTGTATACCACCTAACCTGGCAATACTACCTAACCTGGCACTACCACCTATCCAGGCACTACTGTATACCACCTACCCTGCCACTACCACCTAACCAGGCACTACCCTATACCACCTAACCTGGCACTACCACCTAACCTGGCACTACTGTATACCACCTAACCGGGCACTACCACCTAACCTGCCACTACTGTATACCACCTAACCTGCCACTACCACCTAACCTTCCACTTCCACCTATCCAGGCACTACTGTATACCACCTAACCTGCCACTACCACCTAACCTGGCACTACTGTATACCACCTAACCTGGCACTACCACCTAACCTGGCACTACTGTATACCACCTAACCTGGCACTGCCACCTAACCTGGCACTACCACCTAACCAGGCACTGCTGTATACCACCTAACCTGGCACTACCACCTAACCTGGCACTACTGTATACCACCTAACCTGGCACTGCCACCTAACCTGACACTACCACCTAACCAGGCACTACTGTATGCCACCTAACCTGGCACTACCACCTAACCTGGCACTACTGTATGCCACCTAACCTGGCACTGCCACCTAGCTTGCCACTACTACCTAACCTGGAACTATTGTCAATCACCTAACCTGCCACTACCAGCTAACCAGTTAATTGCCATGTGGGTTAATTTTTACTTATGCCATGTGGGTTAATTTGTACTTATGCCATGTTGGTTGGTTTTTACTAATGCCATGTGGGTTAATTTTTACTTATGCCATGTGGGTTAATTTTTACTTATGCCATGTGGGTTAATTTTTACTTATGCCATGTGGGTTAATTTTTACTTATGCCATGTGGGTTAATTTTTACTAATGCCATGTGGGTTAATTTTTACTAATGCCATGTGGGTTGATTTTTACTAATGCCATGTGGGTTGATTTTTACTAATGCCATGTGGGTTGATTTTTACTAATGCCATGTGGGTTGATTTTTACTTATGCCATGTGGGTTAATTTTTACTTATGCCATGTGGGTTAATTTTTACTTATGCCATGTGGGTTAATCTTTACTTATGCCATCTGGGTTAATTTTTACTTATGCCATGTGGGTTGATTTTTACTAATGCCTTGTGGCCCACAAGGCATTAGTAAAAATCAACCCACATGGCATAAGTAAAAATTAACCCACATGGATTTACCTGGCGAGTAAAAATGCTGTCCCCCCCAGATTTGTAAGGGTTCCTACACCCATGGTAGGAGGCCATAACTAATTATCTCCTGTACAAGCCAATATTGAAATAAAAGTATGCAAATGTTGTTATGGTACAATCTGATCAATTTTCCCAATCACTCCTTGCATAAGGAGCTTATGACAAGCTTTGGAAGCAAGGTCTGTGTTACAACGTACAAGTTGTAAAAGGACAATAAACACTTCTCATACCTTGGTCTCCCAAAATAAGAGCTCCAGCTTCCAAGGCAAAATCTCCTGTGGCGCTGTCCCTGCATAGGGTTACTGTCAATCCAGAAGTTGTAGTCGTGTTTCCACAAACATAGATGCCACGAGGGGCCACATTACAAACTGCCTGCAACATGATAATATATGGATCACAAATCTCTTTATTTGGAAATTCAGAGTAAATGTGTATGAAAACAAGCATTCCCTATAAATCCTTTACAATAAAACAAACCATGCATAATCCTTACCTGTAACATCTGACTTTTTCCCAGTCCGGGATCTCCAACCACAAGCATGTGAGGATCTCCACGAATGGGAATTCTGTTTTTATCATCCACATATTTTTGACAGCCTCCAAAGAGAGCAAGTGATAACCCGGCTTTAACCACCTGTGAAGAAGGAAGAAGAAAAAGAAGGAAGAAAGAAGAAAAAGAAGGAAGAAAGAAGAAAAAGAAGGAAGAAAGAAGAAAAAGAAAAAGAAGGAAGGAAGAAGAAAAAGAAGGAAGAAAGAAGAAAAAGAAAAAGAAGGAAGGAAGAAGAAAAAGAAGGAAGAAAGAAGAAGAAGAAGAAAATAAAGCTTTCACTGTATACTGTAAATATACTGTATATTACCAAAAACATGTTAGCACACAGAGTGTAAGACATACTAAGCTTTGGAAACTTACTCCCAGCTTAGTGTGGGTTTCCTCCATTAAGAAAGTGACAAACCCTTTTTATTTTATTTTATCAGATAATGGTTGT
Organism: Rana temporaria; assembly: GCF_905171775.1. Taxonomy (NCBI): domain Eukaryota; kingdom Metazoa; phylum Chordata; class Amphibia; order Anura; family Ranidae; genus Rana; species Rana temporaria. Next base: position 463,055,982 of record NC_053492.1, on the reverse strand, counting down.
TGTATTCCTATACACATTACACATTAATTCAAAGCGTTCTCTGAATGGACGAGGTGGAGAAGCAGTGCGATGATGTCATGATCTTCATGTCGTCCAATCAGAGAACACTTTGCATTCATTGAGAAATGCAAAAGTTTTCCCTTAACCACTTGACCTCCAGAAGATTTACCCCCCTTCATGACCAGGCCAACGGGTAAAGTTTTATGAATTTTTAGCTATACTAGAACATTTAGGCCTGGATTCACATAGGAGATACGACGGCGTATCTCCAGATACGCCGTCATATCTCTGAGTCTGTGGCGTCGTATCTTGGCGCCTGATTCAAAGAATCAGATACGCCAGAATTTGTATAAGATACGACCAGTGTAAGTCGCCTACGCCGTCATATCTTAACTGCATATTTACGCTGGCCGCTAGGGGCGTGTACGCTGATTTACGCCTAGAAATATGTAAATCAGCTAGATACGCCAATTCACAAACGTACGCCCGGGCGTCGCATTACAGATGCGCCGTTTACGTTAGGCTTTTTCCGGCGTAAAGTTACCCCTGCTATATGAGGCGTAGATGAGGCGTACCAATGTTAAGTATGGACGTCGGGCCAGCGTCGAATTTTCCATCGTTTGCGTAAGGCGAATAGGGCTGTGCGTAATTTACATTCACGTCGAAAGCATTGGCTTTTTGCGGGTTAATTTGGAGCATGCGCACTGGGATACTTTCACGGACGGCGCATGCGCCGTTCGGAGAAAGCGTCATTTACGTGGGGTCACAATACATTTACATAATACACGCCCACATCTTCCACATTTGAATTAGGCGGGCTTACGCCGGCCTATTTACGCTACGCTGCCGCAACTTTGCTTTGAGAATACGGCACTTGCCTGTCAAAGTTGCGGAGACGTAACATAAATAGGATACGTTACGCCCGCACAAAGATGCGCTCTCCTACGTGAATCCGGACCTTACTATTCAGTCTGCCAATTCCTCTGGAAAAATATAATTTGGCTTTGACTGAATCTGACAATAGAGAGATTATTCATAACACACATTTAATAATGAACATAAATGTATTCCTGTGATCTCACTAGAATTAAAGCCAACCCTTTAGAGACACAACACACAGTACATTGTATTCAGAGTTTATAATGGTAATGTAAATATTGCAGCTCACCTCATGTCCATAGATCATTGGGCACAGAGAGCTAAGAACAAAACACAAAAGTAATAAAGTTAATAATTCAGACTCAACTGGAAATTGTTTATCAATCATATGTTACCCACTTTAATAACAGGCACTCCCCCCCCCCCCTTCCTACCCATGCCAATTTTCAGCGCTGTTGCAATTTGAATCACAATTGCGCGGTCATACAACGATGTACCCAAACAAAATTGTTATCATTTTGCTCCCACAAATGGAGCTTTCTTTTGGTGGTATTTGATCCCCTCTGGGGTTTTTATTTTCTGCTAAGCAAAAAAAAAAAAAAAAAAAAAAAAGGATCTCGGCCCCTTTTTCATTTCCGTTACAAAACTTTGTAAATAAGTACGTTTTCTCCTTCAAAGACGGGCACTGATAAGGCAGCACTGATGGGCACTGAGGAGGTGGCACTGATGGGCACTAATATGCGGCACTGATATGCAGCACTGATGGGCACACATAGGTGGCACTGATGGTACAGAAAGGCAGCACTGATGGGCATGAATAGGTGGCACTGATGCACATCACTGATTGGCAGGCATTAATGTTTGACATTGATTGGCATCAATTATGGGCACTGATTGGCATCAATTGCCGGCACTGGGTGGCATACCTTGTAGTCAAAAGTGGTGGATATCCCTGGTGGTCCAGTGCGGGCATCCTCAGGGGGGCTGCGCTGACAATCAGCACAGACCCCTACCGTCAAAAGGAACAGACGATCGGCTCTCCTCTACTCGCGTCTGACAGATGTGAGAGAGGCCGATACACAGCTTTTCCTGTTTACACTGTGATCAGCCGTGACTCTTTAACTAGGTTTGGAGTTGCAGTGTGTCAGACTGACACGCCACACCACCGATCGCCGCACCACAGCTAGTTATCATATGACGTCCAATCAGGCTAGCAGAACCATTTTGCCGACATCATTTTTCTAAATGGTGTGCAGCAAGTGGTTAAAGTGGAACTAATCCCATCGGTTTAGTTAGGCTGCTTTCACATTGAGGCGTGCAGCCGCGGTGACGGTATAGCCGCGCTATTTGTAGCGTTGCGGGCGGTATTAACGCGCTTTCCCATTGATTTCAATGGGAAGGTGCGGTATAGGAGCGGTGAACACACCGCTCCTATACTGCGGTAAAGATGCGGCTAGCAGGACTTTTGGTGCGCTCCTGCTAGCGCACCGCTTCAATGTGAAAGCCTTCAGGCTTTCACATTGAACACTACAGGGCATGATTTTTCATGCGGTATAGCAGCGCTATTTTTAGCGCTGTACCGCATGAAAAACGCCCCAATGTGAAAGGGGCCTTAATGGAATGTAACTGTCACATTGGTTGTGCTCTGAACCAAACTGTCAAACCACCAAATGACTGGGGTCATAACTGATCACATGTGCAGCACCCATGGCAGTTGAAGATCAGAACAAAGGCCAAAATGGGGGCTACCTTGGCTGAAAACGATATGAGAGTTTAGTTCCTCTTTAAAGTGTTCACCCTTTTGGTCTTTTTGAAATCCCCACTCTTTTCCCTCTTCTCTGTGCAGCGCTTCTGGGATGGACCAGATTGATTTTGATTGGTCAGCATCTGTACAGTGAATCATTCTGGTCCGTCCCAGAAGCCCCACACAGAAGAGTGGAAAGTGTGGAAATATGTCAAACATGTATGGGCAGGGTAAACCCCAATGCAAAGAAGCATTGCTGTTTACAAGGGTACAGCTGTGTTCAGCCATTCACTTGTAAGCATGCAGCTCCCTGTGCGCTGGAAAGTGCCAGGAAATTCGCACTAGGCATAAAAAATGCTGCCATAAAAAATGCTGCCAACTGTCTGTGTGCATAAATGTCAATTCTTTAAAAAGAACAATTAACTTGCGTTTCACATGCAGAGCTGCCACCAATTAAATATTAAAAGGCATTGTACTCTTTCAAATGTTTTGTTGTTTTAACTCGGTATTTGTGTAGTTCTATTCCCTGTATTGTTTGCCTTACCTTGTAATACTGGTCTCACATGTTTGTAGTGTCATGGCTGATCAATTCCTCTAGGTCCATGTATTCATTCACCTAGCACCCCTCAACCCTGCACTCGGTGCCTAGAGCACCCCTCAACCCTACACTCAGTGCCTAGAGCACCCCTCAACCCTACACTCAGTGCCTAGAGCACCCCTCAACCCTACACTCAGTGCCTAGAGCACCCCTCAACCCTACACTCAGTGCCTAGAGCACCCCTCAACCCTACACTCAGTGCCTAGAGCACCCCTCAACCCTACACTCAGTGCCTAGAGCACCCCTCAACCCTACACTCAGTGCCTAGAGCACCCCTCAACCCTACACTCAGTACTAGAGCACCCCTCAACCCTACACTCAGTACTAGAGCACCCCTCAACCCTACACTCAGTACTAGAGCACCCCTCAACCCTACACTCAGTACGTAGAGCACCCCTCAACCCTACACTCAGTACGTAGAGCACCCCTCAACCCTACACTCAGTACGTAGAGCACCCCTCAACCCTACACTCAGTACGTAGAGCACCCCTCACCTTTAAGACCCTACCACTGCTAAGAGTTTGGCCACACCCACATTTTTCCAGGGCTATGCGCACCGCAGCTCGCTCCCTCCTTCAAGTGTCCCTTATTCTGAAGTTCAAAAATTGGGGAGGTATGCCAATGTGCTATAGTGACTGTGGGGCCTGTTATTCCACCTCCATCCAGCCTACAGAATTGGCCATTAGGGGATGGACTGCTAAGCCAGAGGACCATGTGGTTTGCCAGGTTTAAGAGGAAGGCCCAGAGCATTGCTGGCCACCTCCAACTTGGTTAGCACAGAGTATGTGAGATTGATCACCATGAGGAGGACATCTTCAGTGTTCATGTGCTGAGGTTTGTACATGTCTGCTAGGTAAATAAAGCATCATTTTGGGTACAAAAGCTGTGGCATGTGTTATGCTATACACAGCGAGTAGAGTCAAGTTTTAAGCGCCCACTTTGCAACACCCACTATTTGTCAGTGTGGCAGGTTCGCTAATTTTTGTCTTCTGAGTACCCAAGACTGAACCCCCCTTCCCAGGAAAAATATCTACGACCCTGTTTCTAGGGACTACTTTCACATTCTGTTTTTAATTGTATTTAAAATATATAAAACAGTCTGTCAAGTAAATGACAGCAAGGTAAAGGGCAATCATTAAAATAAAAAAATAAAAAACACACCCTATAAGAAAGTTAATGCCACCAGACTTTAGAGACAATATTCTGCTTAGTAAAGTAAATGCCTAGTGATTGAGTTAATGGACACATAAATCATTAATGACAACTCACAACAAGGAGCCATAATGGCAGCGATATGCATTGTATACTTACTTGACTATTAATTTGAAGAGGCTCTCCTGTGCCTGGATCTCTTGAATAGCATAAAGGTCTTTCAGAGAAAAATCCATAGCTGCCCCATGCCTGGTGTTCTCATCGGTGTCTTTAGCTTTCTGACCTTTGCTGTTACTGACTGAATTTGCCTCGATGTACAACAGAAACATGCATTTATTGTTTTTATTTTTAAACCCTCCTATACAAAAGGAAATAATAAAAATTTGATTTTAAATTATTGAGTAAATGGCTGACCTTAAAGATTTACTAAACCCACAACAGTAAAAATCAGTCTGTATATGCAGTAAAGCATGCTGGTTATACTCACTGTGAAACCCAAGATGTTAATCCTCTGTATTGTGTAAAAAGGCGGTTTTAAGCGGCAGATCATTTAATATTAAGGAGAGATGGTAGCAAAATTCAATGATGTGCTGCACTGCATGTATTTTCTAAAAAATCTGCCGCTAAATACCTTATTTTATAGCGCCAACCGGCGCTCATGTGTCCAGCAGTCTCTCTCCTTTCAATCTCGAAGCTGACAGGAAAGTAGACAGAGCCGAGATATCCCCCGCTGACGTCAGCTGGGAGGAGAAGAGGAGAGAAACGGCCGGTCATGTGATCTCCGCTATATAATAAGGTATTTAGCGGTGGATATTTTAGAAAACACATGCAGTGCAACACATCATTTAAAATTGCAGAGAGGATGGTAGCAACAAAATGATCTTATGATACCAGCAGCCCTGGTACTAGCCGACAGGCAGGGAGGGGGGGGGGGGGCGGGGAATGACACAGAAGCACAGGCGGTGGATGATGGAGGCACGCAAACGGACCATGGTGTCAGGGCTCAGCAGCCATGAGGGGAGGTTTTTTTTAGATGTTAAGGGGGGCAAATGAGACAGCACAAGCACTGTGTTGTATAACATGCTTTAAAGGAGCAGGATCCATTTTATTGGGGTTAAAACGCTTTAAGTGGCCCTCATTCTTAAGATGGTTGAGCACCCCTGAGCTAGGGACTATGGAATTTGTAGTGTGCATAGAGCAGTGCACATATGACCAAAACAAATTTTTGGCGGCCGACAGGTTTACTTTATGAAAGAGGTCTCTAATAAAACAGTACATGTCTTTGTTTACCAAAAGGTTGCCACCTACCATCTTTGACATTAGACACTTTAACCACCCCTGTGATGGTCACCGTATCTCCAGGAACACAACTATCTGCTAAATCCTGGATCAGTTCACATTCAACTGTCCTTGGAATTCTCCCAGCTTCCCTCTGATCATCCAACATCAGCTCCTGGACTCTGTAACAGCAAACAGCTTTATGAAGCAAATGAGATTTTTTTTAACATCCTCATCATTTGACCAAGTATCAATGACACACAAGGGATTAAGATGATTAAATGTTTCCAAAGTACTTGCTAGAATAATAAAGAATATGAAAACACATACTGGGGATATACATTGTACCAATATATTATGTTGAAGTGGAAGGAAAAAAGTAAAGTCCTTTCTTAAAATACACAATAAAGACATTCTGTCCAATGTCTCCTTAGGGTACACACTAAAGTATGAGGGTCTATGAGGATAAAAGACCTTTCTTAGGGATCGTTTACATGGCACTCTCTGAAAAATGATACATGGTGGAATCATTTTTCAGAGGGCAATAGGAGCAGAGGCTGCAAAAAATGAATAAATAAATAAATAAAGTCCTAAATTGGGATTTTTTAAACAGTTTTCTTTTGCAGCCAAACTATAATTTTGTATGGGAATACTGTATCTAGGGATGCACCGATAACAAGTATTTTCACAAGTAGTCGTGAAAATGGTCCCAATACCAAAACTTTGCAGTGAGATTTGCATCCATACAAAATGAAAAGCTGCCAATCGCACTGCAAAGAATTGCATGAGATTTGAACAGGAACGCGGTGCGATTCCAGTCCGAGTCGTATGCACTTTCACGGATCGCTCATTTGTGAACCCAGGCTGGTCATAGTGACGTTCATACAGGAGCAGTGCAGGAAACCTCCCTGCATGATGATAACCACCAGCTCCCGTTCCCATCTGACTGTGGATGTCTGTGGCTGTGGCTCCTCCTGCCTCTATGCCTCTCCACTGGAGCTGTGCGCTGGCAGGATGTTAAAAAGACCCCTGCAGGCAGCATCTTTGGAGCGGTTTGTATACCACTCCCTCCACTGCTCTTGCCCACTGAAATGAATGGGCACCGCAGCCATACCGCTGGCAAAGCGCCACTGCAGTGGCACTTTGCGGGTGGTTTTAACCCTTTTTCGAACGCTAGCAGGGGTTAAAAGCGCCCCGCTAGCGGGCGAATACCTACACAAACATGATGGTAAAGCTTTACCACTGACGCCACCCGCTCCCCAGTGTGAAAAGGGCCTAAATGTACCACTGTCGCGGGCCAAGCAGTTGCGGTGTGGTCCAATTCACTTTTTTATACGACTTTCTTTCAAACCACAATATTTCTCATCCATGAGTGAAAGTACAAATCTTATTTTGCAACTTTTACAGCAATAAAATCTAAATGGCAAATATACAAGGCCACCGTGGTAATATATACACATCCTGAGATGTATTGTCATCCGTGAATAGAACAAACACCTGGATGATTCATCCGAGGCAGCGGAGAGGAAACCATGAACTCTCCCGCTCAGGTTCTGCATAATTGTATTATCAGCAATTCTTTCATATGGAAATATTGGCTGATATTTATAGCGGCTTCTTCAGTCACAAAAGTAGAGATACGTCTTGCAAAGCTCTGTTCTAGGAGCTCAAGCACGAAAACATACGGATGATGACTAATCGCTCTATTGTTCCAGGGCTTGTGTAGCAAACTCTTTGATGTTTAGAAGCTTTCATACAGAACAAGGATGTATAAAAATACAAAAAAGAAAGCTGAACAAAAGGACACCTATTTATACCGCACTACAAGCAAACTTTGTTTTAGCACAGGTGCTCTACTTACTTGATAGTCTGCCAGTCCACGGTCACTGTCAGCGGAGAACCTCGGTCTGGTGTGAATGAACGTCCCCGGCATTCCGCCACAGGACACTGAAAACACAAATTATCTGATGTTAGAGGGAGTTTTATTAAACCTACATACACTATATTACCAAAAGTATTGGGACGCCTGTCTTTACATGAACTTTAATGACATCCTAGGCTTAGTCCGTAGGGTTCAATATTGAGTTGGCCCGCTCTTTACAGCTATAACAGCTTCAACTCTTCTGGGAAGGCCGTCCACAAGGTTTAGGAGTGTCTATGAGAATGTTTGACCATTCTTCCAGAAGAGCATTTGTGAGGTCAGGCTTTGATGTAGGATGAGAAGGCCTGGCATGCAATTCATCCCAAGTGGGTTCTATCGGGTTGAGGTCAGGACTCTGGTCAGGTCAGTCAAGTTCCTCCACCTCAAACTGCACATGATACTCCTGTTTGAGCATCTACTTTTTCAGACGTCATTTTAGGCAATTTTTTTTCCCACATATTTTCGCACAATATGCAAATGAGCATTTGCACGCATCTGGGTGCAGGAGATGTAAATTACTCACCAAAAATGCAGATTTCTCCATTTTTCTTTTTTTTTAACTGAAGAATGCACAGACACATTACAATGAATGGGCTGTAAATGAATTTAGCCTAAACCTTGTGGACGGCCTTCCCAGAAGAGGTGAAGCTGTTGTAGCTGCAAAGGGCGGGCCAACTCAATATTGAACCCTACCGACTAAGACTGGGATGTCATTAATGTTCATGTGTGTGTAAAGGCAGGCGTCCCAATACTTTTGACAATATAGTGTATTTATCTGATCCTTCAGACTTATTAAAGTATTACTAAAGACAAAAACTTTTTTTCCAGATTTCAACAGGGTGGTTAGAACACCTGTCAGGTTTTTATTGCTGTCTGTGTGCCCCTTCGGGACGCGCAGAATCGCCGGCGTCACCGGGAACGCAAGTGAGGGAAAATCCACAAATTTTCAGGATTAGAGAGGAAATCTTCCAATGAGAACACTTGTTACCATGACATTCCTCACATTAGAAAGATATTCTCCAACTTTCTGTTGATCAGACAGGAAGTGAAGGAAAATTTCCCAAATGAGATACTGATTGTTTAATTTTTTTTTTTTTTTTTTTTTTTTTAAATACTACCAAAAACAAGCCCTGAAAGCAGTTTTAAAGCAGAGTTCCACCCAAAAGTATCCGCTGATCTGCTTCCTCCTCCCCTCCAGTGCCACATTTGGCGCCTTTCGGGGGGGTATGGGTACCCATTTGTGACAGGTACCTTTTTCCCCACTTCCGGGGGACAACACATCGGCGCGTCCCTCGGAAGTTCGGCCCTCCTGTAAAGCATTTGTATCTGCTGACTTTTTTTAACCCCCCCAGGCGGAACACCGCTTTAACTCCCCCCCCACCCCAATCTATCTAAAACAAGACTATGGGGTTGATTTACTAAAACTGGAGAGTGCAAAATCTGGTGCAATACCGCATGGGCCCAGAGGTGGGGGGGTGCCGGAGAGCCTCGGAAAGATTTGGAAACACTCAGGTACGGAGTATTTCCGAGTGATTCTGGCGCTCCCGCACCTCTGGCCAAATGCGGTACTGCACACCCCATTAGCTTGAATTCTGCTCGTGTTGCAATGCAACACTCGCAAACCGAGTCAGAATTAACCACTTAAGGACTGCTGCACAACTATATACGTCGGCAGAATGGCACGGCTGGGCACATGTACATATATATATATAAACAGTCCCCTTTAAGAGCCCAGCCATGGGTCGTGAGCGCGCCGCCACGCTCGCGACCAGGTCCGAAGCTCCATGAACGCGCCCGCGGACCCGATCACCGCGGGTGTCCCGCGATCGGGTCACAGAAGCTGAAGAAAGGGGTTAACCTTCCCCTAGTGGTTAACCCCTTCACTGCAATTGTCATTTTCACAGTAATCAGTCCATTTTTAATATCACTTTTCGCTGTGAAAATGACAATGGTCCCAAAAATCAGATGTGTCCGATGTGTCCGCCACAATATCGCAGTCACGAGGAAAAAAAAAAAAGCCGATAGCCATTAGTAGTAAAAAAATAAAAAATAAATTAATAGACATGCCATAAAACTATCCCCCATTTTGTTAACGCTATAAATTTTGCCCAGACCAATCGATAAACGCTTATTGCGATATTTTTTTTACCAAAAATAGGTAGAAGAATACGTATCGGCCTAAAACTGAGGAAAAAAAACGTTTTTTTTTAAATATATTTTTTTGGGGATATTTATTATAGCAAAAAGTAAAAAAATATTGCATTTTTTTCAAAATTGACGCTCTATTTTTGTTTATAGCGCAAAAAATAAAAACCGCAGAGGTGATCGAATACCACCAAAAGAAAGCTCTATTTGCGGGGGAAAAAAAAGGCGCCAATTTTGTTTGGGAGCCACATCGCACGACCGCGCAATTGTCAGTTAAAGCGACGCAGTGCCGAATCGCAAAAAGGGGCAAGGTCCTTAACCTGCATATTGGTCCAGGTCTTGTGGTTAAAAAGGTGCTCGTTATTTAAAATGCTCGTAAACCAAGATTCCACTGTACTTTTTTTTTTTAAACCTCTCTAAAAGTAGGCAATAAATAGTATGTGTTATTAAACTAGTTAGAGATCCTCTTCAGTGCGCCAAGCAAGCTCTCTGGCACGCCAAGTCAAAGACGGACATAGATGGATAGAAATTCGTATGGTTCAGCAGGTACCAGCTGAATTTCGTCCCATTTGTGGCGACCACTGCTTGACAGTCGACCATTAGCCACTGATCAGCGTATTCTTATATCAGGAAGTCCTGCTGTCAGAATACAATGTCTTGGCATTCCTCCATCGACCTCACTTGTGTAGATAAAGGATTTTTTATTTTTTCCCCCCCGTTTAGCCTGCTGAATAAAATAAATAAATAATATATGACCCACAGATGAAAGTAAAAGATTACCTTTGTTGGAAATGTGAATTTTCCATCAGGAAAAGGAAAGCTCTGCACATCTCTACACATGTTGCATACGAAGGCCATTTTGGTGCAGATCGGTTTAATGTTACTAACTCGAACCACCGTGCCACGCAATGCCACATATTTGCCATACAAATTAGCTCTGAGGTTTTTCAGAGGAATCAGTGGATCATAATTGTACACCCTGTGGGGAAAAAAATATATATAAAGAAAAAAAAATGTTATGAAGTCATGGAGAAAATCACCTAACATTTACAGTGCATCCAGAAAGTATTCACAGCGCTTCACTTTTTCTACATTTTTTTTAAGTTACAGCCTCATTTCAAAATGGATTAAATTCATTATTTTCCTCAAAATTCTACAAACAATTCCCCTTAATGACAACGTGAAAGAAGTTTGTTTGAAATCTTTGAAAATTTATAAAAAACAAATCTGATGTATACAAGTATCATCACAGCCTTTGCCATGACACTCAAACTAGAACTTCCGTGCATCCTGTTTCCACGGATCATCCTCGAGGCGTTTCTACAATTTGATTGGATTCCACCTGTGGTAAATTCAGTTGATTGGACATGATTTGGAAAGGCAAACACCTGTCTATAAAGGTTTCACAGTTAACAGTGCATGTCAGAGCACAAACCAAGCCACGAAGTCCAAGGAATTTGTCTGTAGACCTCCGAGACAGGATTGTCTCAAAGCACAGATCTGGGGAAGGGTACAGAAACAGTTCTGCGATCAGGGGAGAAGGGCCTTAGTCAGGGAGGTGACCAAGAACCTGATGGTCACTCTGACAGAACTCCGGTGTTTCTCTGTGTAGAGAGGAGAACCTTCCAGAAGAACCACCATCTCTGCAGGACTCCACCAATCAGTGTCCAGATGGAAGCCACTCCTCAGTAAAAAGGCACATGACAGACCGCCTGGCGCCAAAAAGCCACCTGAAGGACTCGGACCATGAGAAACAAAATTCTCTGGTCTGATGAAACAAAGATTGAACTCTTTTTGGATTTAATGTAAAGAGTCATGTCTGGAGAAAACCAGGCACTGCTCATCACCTGGCCAATGCCATCCCTACAGTGAAGCATGGTGGTGGCAGCATCATGCTGTGGGGATGTTTTTCAGTGGCAGGAACTGGGAGACTAGTCAGGATCGAGGGAAAGATGAATGCAGCAATGTCCAGAGACATCCTTGATGAAAACCTGCTCCAGAGCTCTCTGGACTGGGGTGAAGGTTCATCTTCCAACAGGACATGAACCCTAAGCACACAGCCAAGATATGAAACGAGTGGTTACAGGACAACTCTGTGAATGTCTTTGTGTGGCCCAGCCAGAGCCCAGACTTGAACCCGATTGAACATCTCTGGAGAGATCTGAAAATGGCTGTGCATCAACGCTCCCCATCCAACCTGATGGAGCCCGAGAGGTCCTGCAAAGAAGAATGGGAGGCACTGCCCAAAAATAGGTGTGCCCAGCTTGTAGCATCATACTCAATAAGACTTGAGGCTGTAATTGGTGCCAAAGGGGCTTCAACAAAAAGTATTGAGCAAAGGCTGTGATACTTATGTACATGGGACTTTTTTCCCCCCCCTTTTTTATTTTTAATAAATTTGAAAAGATTTCAAAACAAACTTCTGTTGTCATTATGGGGGATCGTTTGTAGAATGTTGAGAACAATAATGAATTTAATCCATTTTGGAATAAGGCTGTAACATAACAAAATGTGGAAAAAGTGAAGCGTTGTGAATACTTTCCAGGTGCACCGTATTTTAACTAAAAAAAAAAAAGAGGCAGATAATTACCTTGCATGTATGTATGGTACATCCACTATGGGGGTCTCTTCTAGTGGAAGACCCTCCTGCCCCTGCAACTCCACTGCATGCTTCTCCAAGTCTTTGGTTAACACCTGCAAATACAACAGCGCATTTTTGGGTTGTATAAATGTAATGCACAGGATCCTTTTTATCAAAGTGTATGAAAGAGGAACGATTTGTTCTGCCCAGTAAAACCAGACACTCCGTACTATGTAGGAAGAACAGTCCTTTTAAACTCGCCACACACATTAGATTGTTACAATATGCTTTAGATCGGGGATAGACAACCTTGTCACTCCAGCTGAGGTGAAACTACAAATCCCATCATGCCTCTGCCTCTAGGAGTCATGCCTGTAAGTGTCAGGGTCTTGCAATGTCTCATTTGGCTGGAGGGCCGAGGTTGCCTTCCCCTGCTTTAGATCGACCAACCACTATGTAGTGCAAGGGCCTGCCAGGTTGCATTCAGATTGATTAGTAGATTTATATAGGTCCTCATATTACCAGTTTTGGTAAATCTAAGGGCCCTTTCACACGGAGCGGATCAGTAATGATCCGCTCCGTGTGTCCGCAAAGCTCAGCGGGGATCCTCCGTAAAATCCCCGCTGAGCTGGCAGCTGACAGGGCGGTCCCCGCACACTGTGCAGGGACGGCCCTGTGTTTCCTCCGCTCTCATCTATGGGGGAATCGGACAAACACGGACCATATGTCCGTGTTCACATCCGATCCGATCCGGCAGACGGAAGAAAAATAGGATTTCTTCCGTCCGCAAATGCGGATATTTGCGGAGGCGGACAAATTACGGGTGTCAGCGGATGTTCATCCGCTGACACCCGTAATCACATAGGGACCCATGTATGTCCCGTTTTCATACGCAAACGGACGGATAAAAATGCGGACATACGGTCCGTACGTGTGAAAGGGCCCTAAAAGGAGACTGCACAGAGCTTGAACAGTAGGATTGTAACGTGTGGTGAGCTTTACATAGACAGTTCCTGTGCCACACACTTTGGTAAATAAGGGCAAGTCCATGGTTGGAAAATGCAGAAATGAAGACTGATGCTTAACTGATAATACAGAGTTTACAGGATAATTCTAAATTCCAATGAACACATGATATTTCCGATATCAAGAAGGGTTCTGCTGCCCGCTTGAGCAACTATTGTGACCACAATCATAGTCGTACGCTCAACAGCAATTATAGCTCCTGCAGAGCACCACAACTTTAAGAACTTTTCGTCTTTCGCTCCTTTGCACCTCCAGCAACTCTTCCACCCTCGCTCCCTTGGCCTCCAGCAACTCTTCCACCCTCGCTCCCTTGGCCTCCAGCAACTCTTCCACCCTCGCTCCCTTGGCCTCCAGCAACTCTTCCACCCTCGCTCCCTTGGCCTCCAGCATCTCTTCCACCCTCGCTCCCTTGGCCTCCAGCAACTCTTCCACCCGCGCTCCCTTGGCCTCCAGCAACTCTTCCGCCCGCGCTCCCTTGGCCTCCAGCAACTCTTCCGCCCGCGCTCCCTTGGCCTCCAGCAACTCTTCCGCCCGCGCTCCCTTGGCCTCCAGCAACTCTTCTGCCCTCACACTTTGCCCCTCCAGCAACCTTTTCGCCACTTGCACCCATCAACTCTTCACCAGTTACACTCTATCAACTCTTGAGTGCTCACACCCTTTCTCTCCAATGACTCTCAGGTGATCACTCTTTTTCAGCAACTATTTAGTGCTCACACTCTGTCCCTCCAAAATAACCACAAAAAAAATAAATTAAAAAAAATGCAAATAGTAAATTACTGCAAGAAAAAAAATTACTGGTAAAAATTATCAGCAGCCATTGTTTTATTAGCACACAAGACAGGAGATGTTCACTGTCCTATGAATAAAAAAATGAATATATTAAAACAAATAACATGATTTTGATGCACACAGTGTAACATTCAATAAGTACAACACTGGTTTCAAGACTAAAGAAAACGACTTCATAATAAAATAAATCACAATTTTGCTGACAGCATAATAGGGTTAAAAAATTATCTGACATGTACCAAGTAATCTGCAAATTAAGTTGTTCCATTGCTTAAGAAAACATTAAAGCAAGCTCTAATAGATGGAGAGCATTAAATCTGAGCATTAGGAATGCCAGCTGTGGCCTACCCGCTGGTCATTACACTGCAAGGAGGTTTTTCGCACACACCTGGTGTATTGCTAGCCCCATGCAATCCAGAACTTTTTCAGGCATCTCTTTCAGCTCAGTGGAGAGGGAAACAGATGCTTTAAGTGCATCATCTTCCAGGAGCTCCTTGTAATCCACAAGAATGCTTCCATTTCTTTCAATTTCATCCTGGAAAAAAAAAAAAAAATATATATATATATATATATATATATATATAAAAAAAAAAAAACACACACACACACACACACACACACACACACACACACCTTATTTCCAAAGCACTAGGACTAATACACTATATAGCCAAAGTTTGTGGACACCTCACACCATTACACCTACAGTATAGTGCCAAAATACAAACATGTTATAGACCACATGTGTTAACCACAAGGCCCGTGGGTTGAATTCAGCCCACCAAGCCGCTTCATTTGGCACTCGCACCCCACCTTCAGCTGTGGCTCTCCCCTCGTCTCAGCAGTCAGTAGCAGAGGAAGACAGAACGCCTCTGGCACGAAATGCCTCCAACACCTATGGCTGTCTGCTTTGATAGCTTCCCAGCATATAGTTATATAGGTGAATTTGGCCTTGTGTCCAAAGCTGCCTGAGCCCATCCCTACTCCACACTCAGACCATGGGGGAAGGTTTACTAAAAATTGTGCAGCTGTGTATAGTAACCAATCAGCTTCTAGGTTTTAGACCTGGTTCACATTGATGCTACGTTGAAATTGCGCTACTTCACTTGAAGTGGCGCGATTTCAAAGTAGCAAGCTCAGCGCGATTTCAGCTGCTACTTAATAGATATCTGTATTGCTTTGTGCACAGATGTCTATTGAAATCGCACCTGAAATCAGCAAAAGTAGTGCAGAAACTACTTTTTCAAAATCGGTGCGGCGTCGCAAAATTGGTGTTGCACCAATTGGAAGAATGCCATTGCCTCCAATAGGCTGCGACTTGTAATGCGATTTGCTCTCTCAAATCGCATGATAAATCGCTCCAATGGGAACCTGGCCTTAATTGTCAAAGTGAACAAGTTGAAGTTAGAAGCTATGCACAGCTGCCCCAGATTTTGTGTGCACCAGTTTTAGTAAGCCTTATGCCCCGTACACACAATCCGAATATCGTATGACTTTTTTCGCTTAGTAGTCGCAAGTAGAAATTAAATAGGATATTAAAAGTCACGAAAAGTCTTGTACGGCAGAAAAAATAAATAAAATAATAATAATTCGGAAGTGAGGTCATGTGTTGTAATGTATTTGTATTGTATTTTCAGACGACAACTGTACTGACTAAAAATGAAAACCATACAATCTGGTATCGTACGAGGAAAGTTTTTAATGTCCGATAAAATAATCGGATGAACGGTCATGATCGGCTCTCGAAAGCTCTGTATGATTCTTCCTCGGACGACATTTTTAGTACGATATTTGGATCGTGTGTACGGGCCACTACCGCACGTCTTTAGGAGGTATCCCTGGTGTGGAAGAAGTTGAAAGGCCTGTGCAAAGCCCTTACCTTAATCATTTAACCAGCTTGAAGCTGTCGATATGAGGATTTAGGAGACCCAAAAATAAAATAAAAATCAGAGAGATAAAAGCAGGAGAGACCTTCTGGTGTAGTATTGTCAGTGTAAATCGAAGGGTGGAATTATGGAAGAAATTGGTGTAGAATAAGAGGTCTCACTTCTGGTTAGGCTGCGGGGAACCACAGAAGTGGTGTGCCCAACCCTATAAATGGGCATGTATAGAGTGCATAGGTCTCCATGTAGGCACTTGGAGAAGGGTGGAACTAAATCGGAAACTGCAGGCTGGACCAATATCCCAATACCAGCCTTTGAATTGGTAAAGCAGTTTTGAAATAACCACCCAGGTCATAGCTTAGGAAAATTGTAACTTCATTATATTAAATGATTAAACAATATACTGTAGGCGTTTTCTCGCTCGCTGCCACTTTGTACATGTGGTGTAACACAGGCTTGCTCGGGCTGACCTGAAGAACACTCCGTACAAAGCATTTATGGTTGTTTGCACACCAGGAATAATAGCACCTATGATCTTTTGGAGGAAGGGTTTTTAGAGATCAGGGGAGGCATCTAAAAGGACAATAGCACTCCGGTGGAAGCTCAGCAGCCCTTAGCTTCACCTTAAAATGTGGTATATAGCATAAAACATGCAAAGACTTCTTGCCTACCTGTGCTTGATGGTGAAATTTAAACAAATAATTTTTGACATTCATTAGGAAGATTGATTGCGACTGACAGGAACATTAGAGTGTGCAGTTCAATGAGCTTTGCATTAAAATAAAGCTTTTAAACTTACCTTGTCATAATATTCAATGTGTTTTGTGAAGAATCTTTCAAAGGCTTGAACTTTTAACACAAACGGGGAATTGTCACTGTAAGCTGGCAAAACACAAGAGAAAAGGGAAACACAGTTAAAGCGGAGTTCCGGCCACAATTTCACTTTTTAAATATAAATACCCCTGTAATACACAAGCTTAATGTATTCTACTACAGTTAGTCTGTAAACTAAGGTCTGTTTTGTTAGGTTGTTACAGCATTTAGACACTTTATAAAATAGAAATTGACTGGAGACCATCTTAAGTGTGGGCATCATGAAGCCAGACTGTATGACTTCCTGGATTTCAGCCTTGCAGATCTCGCACATGCTCAGTGCTGCACAAGCAGTGTAATAGTTTTCAGATCAGGTTTCAGCACCTGTACTGTCCAAGTCACATGATTCGAGACTGGGGAGTGCACAGACTCCTGGAAAGTTACACCCACTACATTTCCAGGAGTCTGTGCGGTGTAGGTTAAGCACCTAGGTGCAGGAAGAAGGAAGATTAACTATTCTGCCTAGCAACAACACTTTGAAGGCATCTAAAAAAAATAAAAAAATTCTTAAAGGACTAATGACATTTTTTTAAAACTACTAATGTAATGTTAAATTTATGGGTGGAACTCCACTTTAATGTATACTCTGTACATAACATTTGAATGCTCATTAAAAAGGATAGCTTCTTCTTTAGGTTCGCATCTCTTGGTTTAATATTGTAAATGCAAATACAACCCAGTACTGCAGTCTTCTTTCCATCTCCTTGGTCCTCTTGTGCAGTGGCATCCACAGAAGATTTAAAAATGGTGCCAAGTTTAAAAGCGGAACTTTCAGTAATTTTTCAACTTTCCATCTATTGAATGTACCCCTACTCATTTACATAGGGGAGCCCTTGTTAAAGGGGGCTTCTAGATTCTAATAAGCCCCCTGCCCGCAGATCCCAAAAAAAACACCAGCCAGGGTTGTAGGGATACAAAATTAAATTTGGGTACAAACTTTGCATGATTGCGCAATTGTTAAAGTAGCGTAGTGCAGAATAGCAAAAAATAGCCTGGTCATAAAGGGGGTAAAACCTTCCAGAGCTGAAGTGGTTGATATAAGGCTGTAATCAGGCAATTACACTTCCTCACTTCCTCCCCTTGTTTTTCTCCTTTTCCCTCCCCCCTTTTCTCTTCCTCTACGATTCCCCCCCCCTTTTTATCCTCCCTTCCCCCCTTTCCCCCTTCCTCTTAATTCCCCCTCTTCCTCTCCCCCCGCCCCCCCTTTTTCCCCTTTCTCTCTTCTTCCTTCCCCCCCCCCCCCCTTATACCCTTCCCTGCCCCTACCCTGCCCAGCCCACCGATTCTATGGGGTTAAACATTCTCTTATATACATACATATTTTTATATTGCTTATTTACACCCAGACCTTCACGATCAACCATCCCCTTGCCCGCCACGGGGGGACCCCCCGTAGGTCGCCTGGTTCCGCGCATTATCAATTGACTAATTCGGTAAGCAACTATCAATGTTTTTTATCAATTATTACTGTATTGCTGATGTTTGTTACATATTCTTATTGCATTACTCTATAGATTGGCTGTCCTGACGAAGCGTAAACCCCGCGAAACTAGTCGACGTTGACCAATCAATGAATTGTACAATTATTTGTTTTGCAATTTTTATATATCAATAAACTTTTTTATATCATTATGTTTTATGCATATTTATCAGTACCGCGATAGTCCCCCCCAAACCATTTGAGTGGGTAGCTCCAGGTCTAGCTTCAGCTACTAGCCCTCCGCCCCTACTCTCCCCCATTTTCTAAAAAAAAATAAACTTATTTAGGAATAAAAGGGTGTTTTTATTTATATTATATATATATATATATATATATATATATATATATATATATATATATATACATATACATATACATACATACATACACACACATACACACACATACACACACACACACACACACACACACACACACACACACACACACACACAGTAAAACCTTGGATTGCGAGCATAATTTGTTCCAGAAGCAAGCTTGTAATCCAAAGCACTTGTATATCAAAGCAAATTTTCCTATAAGAAATAATGGAAACTCGGATGATTCGTTCCACAACTATTTATTCAAAAGTCCTTCAGTTTATAGTGCAACTCACTACCTCAACCTGTCCGGCTATCCCCTACTCTTGCTACCTTCAGGCGAATTCTGAAAACTTACCTCTTCAGGCAAGCCCATCATGTCTCCAGCTAATCTTTTACCACTTCCATCAGCTCCTTCCCCACAGTTACAACCTTTTGTACCACCTGCCCCACCCTATTAGATTGTAAGCTCTTCTGAGCAGGGCCCTCGTAATCCTCTTGTATTTTATTGCATTGTAACTGTATTGTCTCCCTTTTATATTGTAAAGCACTGCATAAAACTGTTGGCGCTATATAAATCCTGTATAATAATAATAATAATAATATAAAAAGATTATAGCAACGTGACCAGGGTGTGCAACCATAAAATCAACATCCATAAATGGAAGCCTCCCCAAGGGGATTAGAAGAGAAATCCAGCAGGAGCTTCAGTGTATAAAAGAGAAGAGAGGCGCCTCAAAGTGTAGTAATATGGTTACATTTAATGAAGGTACAACATTTAGCAACTCACATGGTTGATGATTAAAAGAGGCACATCCAAGTATGCAGGCATCCGGGGTAAAGTGATCCACATAGACTGTCCTCCTCACCAACAGCTCTTACCGCTGTCAGTCTGCAATCGTGATCGGGAAGACTACCCTGCAGTAGAGCGATCTGAAAGAGTGGCATGAACTGCTAATGGAGCGCAGTGTGGAAGGGACGATGTCGATGGTGGTGCAGAGGAAGGTCTATGTTGGCAGTTTTACCCCGGATGCCTGCATACTTAGATGTACCTCTTAATCATCAACCATGCGAGTTGCTAAATGTTGTACCTTCATTAAAAATGCTCAATCCTTGCAGGTACTGGCCCACGGCTCACTATCGCCAGTGATGATCAATGAAGGAAAAA
Source organism: Rana temporaria (assembly GCF_905171775.1). NCBI lineage: Eukaryota > Metazoa > Chordata > Amphibia > Anura > Ranidae > Rana > Rana temporaria. Next base: position 463,036,145 of record NC_053492.1, on the reverse strand, counting down.
AAAGGGGGGGGGGGGGGGGGGGGGTATTGGCCGCATACCACAGAGGGATAACTTTGATAGAAGATATAAAATATTGCCACCATGCCATAGGAAATTACAGCAGCATATGCCGATGCGTTTCACATGGGTAGCTCGTGCTTGTTCACAACCATATTGCTACACTTGGAGGAGCCAAAAGAGAAAGATGCCGCTCAGGTGTGGAAATCTTCAAAATAATTGCTTCTCCCAGAACCACGGGTGCAGGCAATGCATACGAGATTGCAAAACAAAAGAACGGATGCTTCTGGATGGCCGCACTCCGAATAAAAATTTCCTTTATTGTAAATCCAAATAGAAAAATAGCACTACATGTCACGGCACACGGGCAGAGCCGACGCGTGTCACACTATATTTGGGCCCGGATTCTCGTACGAGTTACGCCGGCGTATCTCCAGATACGCCGTCGTAACTCTGAGTCCGAGGCGTCGTATCTATGCGCCTGATTCTTAGAATAAGTTACGCATAGATTTCTATTAGATCCAACCGGCGTAAGTCTTACGCCGTCGTATCTTAACTGCATATTTACGCTGGCCGCTAGGGGCGTGGACGCTGATTTACGCCTAGAAATACGTAAATGAGCTAGATACACCAATTCATGAACGTACGCCCGGCCGACGCAGTACAGGTACGCCGTTTACGTTCGACTTTTCCCGGCATAAAGTTACCCCTGCTATATGAGGCGTACCAATGTTAAGTATGGACGTCGGGCCAGTGTCAAATTTTTCACGTTTTACGTCGTTTGCGCAAGTCGTTCGCGAATAGGGCTGGGTGTCATTTACGTTCACGTCGAAATCATTGGCTTCTTGCAGGTTAATTTGGAGCATGCGCACTGGGATACTTTCACGGACGGCGCATGCGCCGTTCGTAAAAAGCGTCATTTACGCGGGGTCACATAAAATTTACATAACACACGCCCACATCTACCACATTTGAATTAGGCGGGCTTACGCCGGCCTATTTACGCTACGCCGCCGCAACTTTGGTTTGAGAATACGGAACTAACGTAAATAGGATACGTTACGCCCGCACAAAGATACGCGGTTCTACGTGAATCCGGGCCTTAGTGTTTAACCACTTAAGGACCGGACCAATATGCTGCTAAATGACCCAAGGGGTTTTTACAATTCGGCACTACGTCGCTTTAACAGACAATTGCGCGGTCGTGCGACGTGGCTCCCAAACAAAATTGGCGTCCTTTTTTCCCCCCACAAATAGAGCTTTCTTTTGGTGGTATTTGATCACCTCTGCGGTTTTTATTTTTTGTGCTATAAACAAAAATAGAGCGACAATTTTGAAAAAAATGCAATATTTGTAACTTTTTGCTATAATAAATATCCCCCAAAAACATATATAACAACATTTTTTTCCTCAGGTTTAGGCCGATACGAATTCTTCTACCTATTTTTGAAAAAAAAAAAAAAAAAATCGCAATAAGCGTTTATCGATTGGTTTGCGCAAAATTTATAGCGTTTACAAAATAGGGGATAGTTTTATTATTTTATTTTACTACTAATGGTGGCGATCAGCGATTTTTTTCGTGACTGCGACATTATGGCGGACACTTCGGACAATTTTGACACATTTTTGGGACCATTGTCATTTTCACAGCAAAAAATGCATTTAAATTGCATTGTTTATTGTGAAAATGACAGTTGCAGTTTGGGAGTTAACCACAGGGGGCGCTGTAGGAGTTAGGGTTCACCCAGTGTGTGTTTACAACTGTAGGGGGGTGTGGCTGTAGGAGTGACGTCATCGATCGAGTCTCCCTATAAAAGGGATCACTCGATCGATGCAGCCGCCACAGTGAAGCCCGGGGAAGCCGTGTTTACATACGGCTCTCCACGTTCTTCAGCTCCGGGGAGCGATCGCGACGGAGCGGCTATAAACGAATAGCCGCGCCGTCGTCCCGGATCGCTCCCCGCGGGAATCCGACCGCCGCATGTAGTGGGGGGGTCCCCCGACCCACGTCTAGGCAGGGACGTACAGGTACGCCAATGTGCCTGTACGTGCCATTCTGCCGAAGTATATCTACATGCGGCGGTCGGGAAGTGGTTAATCATAGCATAACACTAAGCCTCTGGTCTCTTTTATACTCGGTTGTGACATAACGCTACGTCAGGTTTTAAATAACATTTAGAGAAATAAAAGTAAATATTTTATTAGGATTTGGCTGTGGTAAGGTCTCTCCCTTTCTCATATAGCCATGGTAGACAAGACATCGCTCGTATATCAAGTCAAAATGTATTTAAAAAAAACGTTGCTTGTCTTGCAAAACGCTCTCAAACCAAGTTACTCTCAAACCAAGGTTTTACTGTATATGCATAGGGCCAGATTCACGTAGCTCAGCGGATCTATAGATCCGCTCGATCTACGTGAATTAAGATCCGCTCCCGCAAGTCTAGGAGGCAAGTGGCTAATTCACAAACCACTTACCTCCAAACTTGCGACGGCGGATCCCAAATCCCCCAGCGGAATTCAAATTCCGCGGCTAGGGGAGTGTCATATTTAAATCAGGCGCGTTCCCGCGCCGATTTAAATACGCAGGCGCCGTCCGCGAAATTTCCCGGCGTGCATTGCTCCCACTGACGTCGCTAGGACGTCAGTGGTTGCGACGCTTACGTAAACGACGTCCGTCCGTATTCGAGAACGACTTACGCCAACAACGTTAAAAAATTCAAATTCGACGCGGGAACGCCAGCTGCGCCTGATAAAAGAAAGGGTAAGTATACGACGGGTACGCCGCTACGGAAACGTCGTAAGAAGACTGCGTCGGGTCCGCGTACGTTCGTGAATTTGCGTATCTCGCTGATTTACATATTATTTCTTGTAAATCAGCGGGAACCCCCCCCGGCGCCATTTTTAAATTTAAAAATAGATCCGACAGTGTAACACAGTGTAAAACTGTCGGATCTAGCCCTATCTATGCGTATCTGATTCTATGAATCAGGCGCATAGATAGGACCAGTGTAAGTCAGAGATACGATGGTGTATCAGGAGATACACCATCGTATCTCTTTGTGAATCTGGCCCATAGAGTGGAAATTCACCAAATATCTAACAAGTATGTTTTTACATTAATTCTATAAAGGGCTTTACTGCTTATAAATTTCATGCCCATACATTAGCAGTCATTGTTCCGTTTATATGACAAGTAGCAATAAAATGATTTAGCTGTACAAACTGTAAGCCTCTTATCAGGGATTTAATATACATTTACAAATCATGAATTTTCAAAAGGTTAACCTTTTCAACGATGTAAAAACGTGCGATTATATGCAATTATTCTGAACACCGCTTAAAAAATGCAGTAGGAAGGGAAATGGATGTGAGGTGCGCAGATGGAAATGAACGAGAGAAAAGTAGCAAAACAGAAAAAAATAAAACTTTTGTCCAATATTAACTGTATAACAAAGCCAGAGAATCCAAGGTTTTTTTTACAAAGAGAAAGTAGGGCAGAGAATGCAGAAGATAGCTCTGCTTAGAACACATTCCTACAAGGGGGACCGCTACAGTGTAATTCAGCGGGGGCTCTGAAAAAAAAAATGGAACCCCCAAACAGTCATTGGGGCATATCTGGTATTTTTTTCTGCGGTTTTGTGTAGTTTAAAATATAGAAAAATGCATTTATATAACAAAGAACTGTACATACTGTAAATTGCTCATTGAAGCTCATATGAATGTAGCTGGGCAAGCTTCTCCCCAGAGTTCAACTTTGCCATATGTCACATCTTCCCTGGAGGGAGGTGATCCATGAGAACAGACACAGCTCTATAATTCTGAGCCAGATAACATATCTTCTCCACGTACAAGATGATAGGAATGAAAAGGTTTGACCATTTTGTTGCAGCTATAGAACATTTTTTAAATCCACGTTTTTCTGAGGTTTAATTAGACTTGTCAGGTTTTAAATAAACTTTTTTTTTTAGAAATAAAAAGTAAATATTTTATTAGAATTTATATGTAGGATGTGTGTGTAAAGGCAGGCATCCCAATACATTTGGTAATATAGTGTACATCATGTAGTAGATTTGTACATATACTGAGCCAACCAGGGACGCCTATATATATATTATATATATATATATATATATATATATATATATATATACACACACACATACATACATACACACACCAGAAGTGCCCGTTGCTAGGCAGATCGTCCTAATCTGCCACTTCCTGATCCGCGGTCCGTCTTCTTTCGTCTCCTCCTCGCGCTGCCTCCTGGGGAATGGGGAAGCAGTGTCTTCTGGGACCTTGTGTGTGTCCCAGGAAACATCACCCATTCACGTAGCGGCTCGCGCAGTAGGGAATCGGGCGGTGAAGCCGCAACGCTTAACTTCACGATTCCCTCACCGAGGATGGCGGTGGGGCCGCCGAGACCCGAGCGATTGAACGGCTTCGGCTACCGTCATTGCGGGCACCCTGGACAGGCAAGTGTCCTTATTAACCTCTTGACCACCGCCCCATGTCAAAAAGACGTCCTCCTTTTTAAAGTTGAATATCTCGATAACGGCAGCAGCTGCTGCCACAACCGAGATATTCATCTTTGCAGGGGGCGGTGGTGTACACGATAACGGCGGTCTCCGCGGCGGATTCGCCGCGAGATCGCCGTTATCAGTGGCGGGAGAGGGGCCCCCCCCCCCTCCCGCCGCTCTCCCGCGCTCTCCGCCGCTTACCGGAGCCGTCGGTAGCGGCGGAGGGGATCCGATGTGTCCGGCAGCTGAGCGGGGACGGGACTGAAGGAGAAATCTCCTTCACCCGTCCTCATAGCTCTGCTGGGCGGAAGTGACGTCAAAACGTCAGTCCCGCCCAGCCTCTTAAAGAAACATTTTTTTTTTTGTCATTTGAAAAAATGACATTTTTTTTTTTTTTTTTTTTTTTTTTGCATTTAAGTCTAATTATGAGATCTGAGGTCTTTTTGACCCCAGATCTCATATTTAAGAGGACCTGTCATGCTTTTTTCTATTACAAGGGATGTTTACATTCCTTGTAATAGGAATAAAAGTGATCAATTTTTTTTATTTTATTTTTTTCAGTGTAAAAAATTATAAAACTAAATAAAAATAAATAAGAAAACCAAAAAAAAATTTTTTAAAGCGCCCCGTCCCGACGAGCTCGCGCGCAGAAGTAAACGCATACGCGAGTAGCGCCCGCATATGAAAACGGTATTCAAACCACACAAGTGAGGTATCGCCGCGATCGTTAGAGCGAGAGCAATAATTCTAGCCCTAGACCTACTCTGCAACTCAAAAAATGCAACCTGTAGAATTTTTTAAACGTCGCCTATCGAGATTTTTAAGGGTAAAAGTTTGACGCCATGCCACGAGCGGGCGCAATTTTTAAGCGTGACATGTTGGGTATCATTTTACTCGGCGTAACATTATCTTTCACAATATATTAAAAAATTGGGCAAAATGTATTGTTGTCTTATTTTTTAATTCAAAAAAGTGATTTTTATCCAAAAAAAGTGCGCTTGTAAGACCGCTGCGCAAATACGGTGTGACAAAAAGTATTGCAATGACTGCCATTTTATTCCCTAGGATGTCTGCTAAAAAAAAATATATAATGTTTGGGGGTTCTGATAAATTTTCTAGCAAAAAAATTGTGATTTTCACATGAAGGAGAGAAGTGCCAGAATTTACCTGGTGGGCAAGTGGTTAATAAAAAGTCAGCTACAGTGTTAGTAGCTGCTGACTTTTAATTTTTTTTTTTTTTAACTAGACCTCCGCTTTAATGTCTTTCATTGTATCTTCCAGTATGAGAACCCATGGACCATCCCCAATCTGCTGTCTATGACCCGGATCGGCCTGTCCCCCGTGTTGAGCTATCTGATCATCGCTCGGAGTATTCGGTCTCGCAGGACTGACTGATCTGGTGAGTTTATTATTTTTTATTTATATAATTATTAATTATAATAAATTTATTTTTTATTCCCTGAGTGATGCATTTCTGTAAATGTTTGTAGACTAGGAGCAAAGTAATAACCTCTATTTCCTTTCTTAGGTTTCATCCATGTGAGCAATATGTACAGTAAGTGTTTTCCAGTGCGGGGATGCAGAGGCGTTTTCAATGCATCTCTGTGCAGACCGTTCCATTGAAGATAAATTGGGACACAAACGCTGCTTCCAGTTTGATCGCTGTGCAGGTCCCCAAACACAGACACCTGCATGGATGTCTAATTGGGAACAGAAGTTGTATTCCAATTAACATGAATAGGACTGCCTGCACAGGGTTACACCCCTGCATCCCCATGCGGGCAAAAACAGCCACTCATCAGGGACTGACATCCTCTTTCTGGCTATGGTTCAGCACTCGCTCACTCCCACCATCTACACCATATTTTTGGTATGTAAGCTTAGGACTGTCATCCATGTTCCTCATTTTATGCTTAATGTTATTGCAGATAAAATACTAAAATACTATCTAATACTCCAGATTTGGAAGCATCAGCCCCTGATGAGTGCATAAGCACGAAACGCGTCAGAAATTAAGGATGCCAATTCTTTCCGCCCTGGCCACGGGACAGAAACTGCACTTCTCAAAATCTGTGACGACGCCCTTGAAGCAGCAGATGAAGGAGAATCATGTCTCCTGCTGCTGCCGGAACTCAGCGCAGCTTTCGACACAGACCACAAAACTCTGCTCACTCGTCTCGCAGAAGTAGCCGGAGTCGCAGACGCAGATCTACTCTGGTATGCATCCTTCTTAGAGAACCGATCCCAGAAAGTGAAACTAGGAGCTTACACCTCAGAAGCATGTAAAATTGAATGCGGAGACCCTCAAGGATCACCCCCGTCGCCTGTGCTTTTCAACATCTACCTCTATCCACTCCTCAAAATCATCAGCACCCAGGACCTGCTCTATCACTCCAACGCTGATGACACCCAACTTTACATCACCAACAAAAAAGACATACTACGCACTGGAAATTGATCTCATTGATCGACGATTGGATGACGAAGAGCTCTCTCAAACTTAATGGATCCAAAACAGAACGCCTCTTCCTCCATGCAAACCGAAACATATAGCTAGATTCAGGTAGGGCGCCGCATCTTTAAGGCGGCGTATCGTATTTACGCTACGCCGCCTTAAGTCAGAGAGGCAAGTACTGTATTCACAAAGCACTTGCCTCCTAACTTACGGCGGCATAGCGTAAATGGGGCTGGCGTAAGCGCGGCCAATTCAAATGAGGATGGGGGGGCGTGTTTTATGGAAATGATTGGTGACCCGACGTGATTGATGTTTTTTTACTAACGGCGCATGCGCCGTCCGTGTACATATCCCAGTGTGCATTGCTCCAAAGTACGGCGCAAGGACGTATTGGTTTCGACGTGAGCGTAAATTACATCCAGCCCCATTCACGGACGACTTACGCAAACGACGTAAAATTTCCAAATTTCGACGCGGGAACGACGGCCATACTTAACATTGTAAGAGGGTGCAATGAGTGAAGGCCTAATGTTGCACTTCCGGCGCCCAGTGGTAGTCAATTACCTCAACCGAAGTGGTGGAGATGTGATATATACTATTATAAAGTGATGGGACAATCCCCACAATAAAGGTGGAATTGCTCAATGTAGCAGCTATTTAAGTTAAATGGTGACCCATCTAAAGATATAGAAATATAGAAATTCAGGTGATTTTCTTGGTAGTTCGGTGCACCTGTACCATAGTCTATCACCTATCACACCATCACCGATCTTTGGGATCATTCAGTACTGAGTGGTCACTTACCCACTCATAAGCGTTGTTTTTTATCTTTTTGAACACCAGTTCACAATTTATTGATAAACCTATTTCCATACTTAACATTGACTAGGCCACCTAGGGGGCAGCTTTATCTTTACGCCGGCGTACCTCTTACGGAAACGGCGTATCTTTACTGCGACGGGCGCACGTACGTTCGTGAATCGGCGTATCTAGTCATTTACATATCCTACGCCAAACTCAATGGAAGCGCCACCTAGCAGCCAGCGGAAAAATTGCAACCTAAGATACGACGGCGTAGGAGACTTACGCCGCTCGTATCTTAGCCTAATTTAAGCGTATCTGGTTTCCAGAATACGCTTACATTTACGATGGCGCAGATTCAGAGTTACGACGGCGTATCTACCGATACGCCGGCGTAACTCTCTCTGAATCTGGCCAAAAAACTACCAAGACGTTTACACCACCCACCATCTTCGGACAAACAATCTCCCCTAGCACTAAAGTTAAAAGCCTCGGAGTCATCTTTGACTCAAACATGACAATGGACGCACAAATAGGATCAGTAGATCTCCGGATCTCACCACCTTCTTCGCTTGTTGCGTAGACTCATCCCCTTCATCCCGGAAGGAGGCACAGCAGTAGTAGTGGGAACAAACATCAATTCCCGACTCGACTATGCAAACTCCCTCTACCTAGAACTTCCCAAATACCAAATATCATGTCTACAAGTTATCCGGAACACAGCAGCCAGACTGGTAACTGGAAAAAAAAAACGTGGGAATCAATCGTCCCGTCCCCGAGGACCCTCCACTGGCTAGCCGTGAAGGATCAGATAACATTTAATATCCTCTGCCTCACCCACAAATGTACACAAGGTAATGCTCCGCAATACATCTGCGACAAAATAAAGTACTACAACCCAAGTCGCCCCCTCCGGTCAACTAACCAAAACCTCCTCCAAATCCTCAAGACCCGCTACAAATCAAAAGGCGTACAAAGATTCGCAATCCAAGGACCCCGGCTATGGAACGCTCTACCCACAGACATACGCTTGGAAGAAAACCATCGGGTCTTCAGGAAAAGGCTTAAGACCCATCTCTTCTGAAGACACAGGCGGACACTGGCTGCAAAAGCGCCTTGAGGCGATTTAGTTCGCATTTGTAGTGTTATACAAGTTACTCGCTCACTAACTTGGAGGGGAACCCTGAGGCCTGTTTGTTGCATCTTTTGGAACATCCAAGACATCTAAGGCCTCCCTCACAATTTAGTTATTGAATGCGGCTAAGGCATGCATCCCCCTGTTGGAGATCTGAGAACCCACCGTCGTAATCCTTGTGGTTTTCCAAAAAGTCAATGTATATGGAGGATCTTATTGTCCTTGCACAACAGGGAGGCGATCTTCAGTGACATCTGGAGACCGTGGCAACATTTTGTATATACTGATGCCCATCTTCAGGGAATCTCGCACTTGGGCTGAACCCTTGAGAATGGTTACAGTACAATCCCTGGGCGAGTGGCTCCACACCTCTTGCTAAACCTCAACTCTCCACTTCCGTACAACAGACAATCGATCCCCTATTCTTCACAACTGCCTCTTACTTGTTCTTATATTTTCACATTTTCTCCCCTTCCTGTTTTACTGGGCTCGCTCAGATATCCGAATATCCTGTTGTACACTGACGGAGTTTCACAAAACCCCAGTATGGGGTCACCGGGCCCGCTCCTCTGTATTATTTTGTAAAAATATGGTTGCACAGTTTTAAGCTTACAAGTTTCTGTGCTTGGACTCTCACAACACTACTTTATTTGTTGCACATGTATGAATAACTGTAGATCACCTTTATACTTGATCTGTTTTACCTGACCATTTATACTGTGTTTTGCTAGGTCTGGTGGCTCGCAAATTTAATTGAGAGATTTTCATTGTTTATGCTATATGTTGATTGACTGAAAATTGCAACACTTGGAAAAATAAAATTTCCAAATCAAATCAATGAATGCTTTCACACTGGAGCAGCGTGCTGGAAGGGCGGTGGAAAAAAACGCCCTTCTCTGTTGAAATTATTAGAAAGCTCTTCAAAAGCGCGTGAAAAGCTCTTCTAAAAGCGCTCAGTGTGTAAAAGTGGCCTTAGAGAAAAAAAAAAAAAAAAAAAAAAAACACGAGTTACGAAAAACTAAGTCAAGGCAATTTTAACCACCGCAATAGGCTGAAAAAGGGTTAAAACCGCCCGACGGCAGTGCTGCCCATTGATTTCAATGGGCAAGGGCGCTTTAGGAGCGGTGTATACACTGCTCCTACAGCACCTCAAAGATGCGGCTAGGAGGACTTTTTTTTACCGCCCTGCCAGTGCACCACTCCAGTGTGAAAGCCCTCTGGCTTTCACACTGGAGTGAAAGAAGCAGCTCTTTCAGGGCGCTATGTTTAGTGCTATAGCGCCTGTAAAGTGCCTCAGTGTGAAAGTAGCAGTAATGTGTAGCATGTTAATATTTACATTTCTTTTCTAATTTATGCATCACAGCAAGCAATATACAGAATTTTACATTCAGTTCAATTTACTTTAGTATAATCAGCTGTGCAAAGTAGACGGTACCCAAAAAACAAAAAGAAAACCACAGGAGATAAAATACTAAAGGGACATACTGTACTGTAATTATTGGGAAATGTTGCTGCCAAAGCGTGTCCCCTTTGAGAGTTGACAGGGTTAAGTGCATGACTAGCATCAAAATGCTTTCATATATCGCACAGAGAAATTGTGCGTCTTCCCTGACTCCTGACACCGGCAATCAGGAGCACAAATTGAAAAATGTTGCCCTGTTAAAGATAGTTGATGGAACATAAAGGAGAAACACAGGCAGCAGATGACTGATAGCACGCTGGAAATAAAAGTAGGAAGGAGGGTAAAGTACTTTTCCCTTTATAGCTGCTGCATCAACACTAGCATTGAAATATTCTTTGGTATCTCTCACATGTTTTACCTTCAGAGAAGTAAAGCTTCCAGCCTTTGTATGGGACATATTTATCCAAGGAAGTCTGTGTATATCGAGGTCTGGCAGGTGATCCAGAGAAACCTAAAACAAATATCGATTAGGAAAAGGGTTCTTCTATTTTTTTTTATAAATTACAGCACCATCATCCACAAAGAAACAGAAGGAACAATGTAAAATAAACAGTGTCTTTGAAAATGTGCCTGCACTACTTTAATGTGACTTTACATTCTCTGGATCAAAGTCGCACCGGAAATCACGTGACTTTGGAGACTTGCTAATGTGAATGAAGCTTAAAAAAAAAAAAAAAAAGGGTATGGTTTTAGGTATGTGTTAATTTTCAGATACAAATTACAATTTACTTTTATGGAAGATGATGCATTGTCAATAATAATAAAAAAAAATAAAACAACACCCTGAGCAGTACAGTGGCCAAGTGGTTAGCACTTCGGCCTAGCAACACTAGGGTTGTTGGTTCGAATTCCAACCACAGCACTACCTGTGTGGAGTTTGTATGTATTCCCTGTGCGGGTTTCCTCTAGGTACTCCGATCTCCTCCTACAATGACATGCTGGTAGGGTAATTGGCTCCTGTCTAAATTGTCCCTAGTATGTGTGTGTGTATGAATGTGAGCTAGGGACCTTAGATTGTAAGCTCTTTGAGGGCAGGGGCTGATGCAAATGTACAAACTATATGTAAAGTGTTGTGTAAATTGATGGCATTATACAAGTACCTTAATAAAAAAAACAAAAAATTATAATATATTATGTACGTGTGTGTGTGTAATATATATATATATATATATATATATATATATATATATATATATATATATATATATATATATTTTTTTTTTATTATTATTTTATATACACATACACATTATATACACACACACATTTTTTTTTTTTTTTGTTTTATTAAAAAAACAATGGTCTCACTTACATGAAGGCTCATTTCCAGGGTTCTTGTTCCAAAGAGCACTCTGCCCCCTCCCGTTGCCTCTTTGCTTCCAGGGTCGGCCTCCTCCGCCTCCTCCTCTCCATGCCCCCGAATATTGATTTCCTCCTCCACCACCTCTCCAACCTCTTGATCCTCCTCTCCAGCTCTGACTCATTCCATAGCATTAGAAATCACTCAAACAGCAATACGGCTCTCTGAAAAACAAAGGGAATGAGGAGAAAATGATTGGGCTGAGCATGTAGCTGGAATGCTAGGAGCGGATATATTCCTACACCCAAGTCTTCTCTGTTTAATCTTTTATTTAATTGCATCATTATTTCTAATGTTTGTGAACAGACACTATTTTAAAGGGTACTGTATACCTGCTGTAACCGGGCCGGGGGAAATAACTTGAAGAAGATGAAGAGCTTTCAGCTGCAAACACCGGTTTGCCATTAAAAAAAATAAATACAAATTCTGCCCTTCATTGTAGAAGACTACAGGAGAGTTTTAAGATATTACTAAAATCATCAACGTAAAACTAAAGGCATTTTCTTCTTTTCATTTTAGATAGAGTAAAGGGGGGGTTATTTTGCCATTTTTGGCCCATTGGGGAGATTTTCCTTCGCTTCCTGTTCCATAGCTAAAAACAGGAAGGGAAGTGAGAGGAAATTCCTCCAAAGTGAGGGAATGCCTGATTGTCACCAGAACCAGTGTCCCCATTGGAAGATTTCCCCTTTATTCCTGTTCTGGTGACAACCTAAAATTTTCACTTTCACTTCTAATGATAAGCATGACAAATAGAAAGGGTGACTCTCCCCAAAGAGGGCACAAGCAGCAATAGAAGCCCGACAGATATTCTAATCCCTCTCCACTCCATTTTGAATGAGAATTCCATGTTGCAACCGTGAGTCCCATTTACTTGAATATGACAGGACCAATAGTTAACAGTGGGACGTTTTGCATTGGCGTCAAGGGGACGCAATTTTGCATTGGCGTCAAGGGGACGCAATTTTGCATTGGCGTCAAGGGGACGCAATTTTGCATTGGCGTCAAGGGGACGCAGCATGCCATTAACCTAAAATTAACCCTATTGTCGGCCGATATATTGGTGCATCCCTATTCGAATCTCCTGTACATCCCATGGGGAAAAAAAAAAAAACCACCCTCATACTACGCTTAAGTATGCCTGTGTGAAAGATGCCTTAGTATAGAAATCGATATATATAAAAACTCTACATTTTAGCCTAGGTTCACACTGCTGCGAATTCAAAATCCGGGTAAAATGCGAGATTTTACCGCGATTTCGGGGCTGCGATTTCGGCCGCAATTTAATGTAAATCGCGGCCCGAAATCGCAAAAAGTAGTACAGGAACTACTTTTTGAAATCGCAGATGCGGCGTCGCACTGATTAGGACAGTGCCATTGCCGACAATTGCTGCCGATTTGAGATGCGATTTGACATGTCAAATCGCATCTCAAATCGTTCCAAATCGTACCCAGTGTGAACCAGGGCTTAGAGCTGCACGATTAATCGTTAAAAAATAAATCACAATCTCAATTGACAGACCACCCCCCCCCAACCATCCTAATCCGGCATTGTCACAATTCATGCAACAAGTGCAGAGCAGTTCCCTGCTCACAGCTGTCAAAAAAAAATAAAAAAAAATAAAGCAGCTGCTGCCAATTTTTATCAACAACATTGCTGAAAGAGCGATAAAGAGAAACATTGTATCTTTCTGTTCATTTACAGATCAAAGGGATGAACTTTGTTCTGCAAATTAGGTTGGTTTAACCTTTAGACCCCTTTCACACTGGAGCAAGTGTGAAAGGGGCCTTGCTAAGCATTTTTCTGACATTTGTTGCTTAAAAGTTCAAATCAGTATTTTTTGCTAGAAAATTACTTAGAACCACCCCCCCCCCTAAATATTATTTTTTATATATATATATATATAGCAGAGAATCTAAGGAATAAAATGGCGGTCATTGCAATATTTTATGTCACACTGCATTTGTTCAGCGTGTTTTCAAATGCAAATTTTGGGGGAAAATATACACTACAATCAATTTCAAAAATAAAAATCCAAAAAATAAAACAAACAGTAAAGTTAGCCCTTTAGCCCAGTCTGACTTTTTCCATCGGAAATTCCGGTCGCATGTACTAGGCTTAATTGAACTGTCTTCCCTTATGTTGTAAAGCGCTGCGCAAACTGTTGGCGCCATATAAATCCTGTATTATAATAATAATAAATAAATCTACTTTTGAATTCGGCTTCAGCAGACAGAATGTTACGGAGACCAGAGAAGTTTGGTTTCCCCGTCACACACACACACACTTTAATATTTTGCTGCAGATTTATAAATGGATGATGTCATTACGACGAAACGATCGTCGGGCAGACACACTCGCATTGCGCATGCGCCAACGGCCTTAGGCGGTCTGATATTCATACGGAGCTTTTTATCCTTGCAAGGACTTTTGTATCACTCTCTATGAGAGTATTTTAAGCTGTTTCATTTTTATATTTTTTAACCGGTTGCCGACCGCCGCATGTACATGTACGTCCACAGAATGGCACATACAGGCATATGGGCATACATTTACGTCCCCGCCTTTCCGCGGGTCCGATCGGGACCCCCCCCCCCCGCTACATGCGGCGGTCGGATACCCGTGGGGAGCGATCCGGGACGACGGCGCGGCTATTCGTTTATAGCCGCTCCGTCGCGATCGCTCCCCGGAGCTGAAGAACGGGGAGAGCCGTATGTAAACACGGCTTCCCCGTGCTTCACTGTGGCGGCTGCATCGATCGAGTGATCCCTTTTATAGGGAGACTCGATCGATGACGTCAGTCCTACAGCCACACCCCCCTACAACCCTCTCGTTTTTTCACCTACACTATGGGATTGTCCCTTTCTTTTTCCCCACATGGTGTTTGATAAACACACGCTCACATACATCTATGCAAGTTCCATTTGGAAGCAGTGGTTAACCCTATGAGGAGCTGTGGATTCTACCATCTAATCTGTGGAGAGATCCGGATTCGTTCCTGACACCCCAAAGGATCAGAATTTACCTGCTATGCCTGTTTAGACTGTTCCTGAAAGGGATTAGTCACAGGCTTTCTGGTAAGCCTTTATTTCTACTGGTGTTGGGCCACTGATGTCTGAAATCTCCCTCCTTTCTCACCTGTGGATCTCCTAATTGGACTTTCATTGTTTGCATCTTTTCATCACCTGCATTGGAAGGGGCTAATGACTCCCAGCTTTTTTTCTGTGAACTTCCAGCTTTTTTCTGTGGACTTTTTTTGTTTTGCACCTCATATGCTGAATTGGTCACTTTATTATACACTGTTTATTTATATGTTGATATTTATAAGTAATTTATGCTCAGTGCCATAATGATTGGCACAGTGTTATCACAACCTATGCATTTATAGCTTTTGTGTATTCACATATTGAATTAAGTTTCAAAAGATTGTTACCACTTATAGATTAACATTTACACCTGTTGCTTTAGATACTTATGTGGTATATGCTGTCCAGCGCTACACTGTTTTTGCACAGATTTATAAATAAACAACGAGCATTTTGAAAACATGGATTGCAATTTAGATTTAATATTTAATGTTCATGCATATCTTATGTTGCCACAGCTGGCGAATGCAGACCTAAAATTTGTTTTTTCATGCAGTGGTTCGCAACCATGAGTATGCGCAAAAAAAAAAAAAACATTTAGGGAGTGCAGAAAAAAAATGGAATAATGGCAGTAAAAAGGGCGTGACGTACATTTTTTCTGATTGTAAACAGTTTTGCTTGGTAGACAGGGGCAGCGCAGGCCTCGGCTCCTTTGGCTTAAAGTGGCTGTAAACCCTCCCATATCCCCAGAAGTGACGCGACTTTCCTTAGGTGATACACAGATGAAACAAATCCTCCTACATAAGTTGTACCTGTTTATCTGCAGTCTTCTCTTCCCTACGTCTGTTCAAAGAATTTATAAAAGGTTGTCTGAACTGTCAAAAAAAGGGAAGGGGGAGGGGGGGGAGAGAACTGAAACTACACCCTACAGAGCTCAGTGAGGCGAACTCTGACAAACCCCAGGATCCCTTGTGACAGTAATAGGTAGTGACAAGTACTCTTTATGGAGGAATCGGGGGTCTATTATACCCCAAACCCCTCCTCTGCACTGTATTCAAAACCTTGAGGTCTGAGTTACTGTTGCCTTTCTATCATCTGGAACCAGTCTGCCCATTCTCCTCTGACCTTTGCCATCAATAAAACATTTTCCTCCACATAACTGCCACTCACTGGATATTTTCTCCCCCCCACCATTTTTTGAAATCCCAAAAGATGGTTGTGTGTGAAAATTCAGTAGATAAGCAGTTTTTTAAATACTCAGACCAGCCCGTCTGGCACCAACAACCATGCCACATTCAAAGTCACTTAAAGTGGTTGTAAACCCATTACAGACCACTTGGCCCTACAGGTAAGCCTAGATTAAGGCTCACCTGTAGGTGCAACAAATATCTCCCAAACCTAAAAGGTTTAGGAGATATTTGCAAAAAAATTGGATTTTTGTACTCACCGTAAAATCCGTTTTTCTGAGTTCATGGACGGACACAGCAGCCTTTGACCTTAGGGTTATATCCGCTTCCTTCAGGAGCGTTTAGGCAGAAACAAAAGCATTTTAAGTGTTAACAACACTTCCCTCAGTGCAACTCCTCCCAGGGGGCGTGGTTCCCCCGGGTATAACCCACACCCTGCTATAGCAGCTTCCAGTTCGTAACAAGCAGTACAAACAAAGGAGGGGTGGGTGCTGTGTGCGTCCATGAACTCAGAGAAATGGATTTTACGGTGAGTACAAAAATCCTATTTTCTCTTCTGTTCATGGGCGGACACAGCAGCCTTTGACCTTAGGGACGTCCCCAAGCAGAGTCAAAAAATTTGAGGGGTGGGAAAACAACACAGCAAACCAAGCTTCACCCCAAACAAAACCGGAGTTACTCAACGGAGGAACTCCAACCATAAACTGCCGCCTGTAACACCCTGCGGCCGAAGGAGGCATCCGAAGATGCACTCACATCCACCTTGTAAAATTTTGAGAAGGTGTGGACCGACGACCAGGTCGCTGCCTTACACACCTGTAACACAGAGGCTTGATGCCGGAAAGCGCAAAAGGCACCGATCACCCTGGTCGAATGCGCCGTAACCTGAAAGGGAGGCGCCCGCCCCTTCAGGGCATAGGCCTGAAGCACAACCTGTCGTATACACCTAGAAATGGTGGCCGACGAGACTGCCAGACCTTTTCTGGGACCGGACACCGACACGAACAGTGAGTCCGACTTCCGGAACGGAGCCGTAGCAGATAAGTACACTCGAAGGGCCCGAACCACATCCAGGGAATGTAAAGTGGCCTCCTTCTGTTTTTTCGGCTGAGGACATAAGGATGGAAGAATAATGTCCTCATTAATGTGGAAAGCCGAAACAACCTTCGGGAGAAAAGACGGCTGTGGCCTCAGCACCACCTCATTCTTATGGATGACCAAATAGGGAGCCTTGCAGGACAAGGCCGCCAGTTCAGACACCCGTCTGATCGAGGTAATTGCTACCAGAAAAAAACACCTTTTGTGACAGAGTCAACAAAGGGATCTCTCGGATGTCCTCAAAGGGAGTATCCTGAAGCACCGAAAGGACTAAATTCAAGTCCCATGGGGGCAGCGGATGGCGCACCGGAGGGGCCACATGCCGGACCCCCCGTACAAACGTACGCACCAAAGAGTATATATATCTCTATATAAAATTGTTTTATTTTTTTTTTATTTTTAAAACAAACATGTTATACTTACCTCCACTGTGCAGTTCGTTTTGCACAGAGTGGCCCCAATCGCTGTCTTCTGGGGTCCCTCGGCGGCTGTCTTGGCTCCTCCCCGCAAGAGCTAACCCCCTGTTCTGGAAAGCTCTCTCCCCAAGGGGATTAGCCTGTGGGCGCGCTCCCGTGATACAGCCGGTGTCCTGCCGAAAATGTTCCCCCGGCGGATAAGGACCCTCCTGTACTGCGCAGGCGAACTCAACCGAGCCTCCGAAAATAGCCGAAGATGTAGAGCCGAGAATCGGCTCTACACGGTGCCTGCGCACTGACTATGACACAAATGCCACACGCTCCCGATGCTAGTGCTACTCTGCAAGGGGCGGGGGTGATTTTACCTATAAAGTACACGTCTTAGCAGGGCGTGTTAATACAAATGAAGGGCGGGTTTTGCAATGTGCCCCGGTAAGACGTGTACGTTATTGCTAGAATCACCCCTGCGCACTAGCATCGGGAGCATGCGGCATGTGTCATAGTCAGTGCGCAGGCGCTGTGTAGAGCTTACTCTCAGCTGTATATCTTCAGCTATTTTTGGAGGCTTGGTTGAGTTCGTACTGCACCTTGCACAGTACAGGTGGGGTCCTTATCCACCGAGGGGGGAACTTATTCGGCAGAACACCGGCAGCTGTAGCTGCCGACTGTATCATTCGGCCCCCCGCGTCATTGATTTGATTGACAGCAGCGGGAGCCAATGGCTGCGCTGCCATCAATCTCCAACGACGAGCCGCCTCAAGCTGGGGGGGAAACCCATCGCAGGATCGTGCCCACGGAGTTTCGTGGCTCAGATAAGTAAAACAGGGGGGCCCCGAGAGTGCAAGGTGTTTTTTCACCTTGATGCATAGGATGCATTACGGTGAAAAAACACAAAGCTTTACAACCCCTTTAACCGGTTAACGCCCGCCCATTGTATATATACGTCCTCTTTTTAAAGATGGATATCTCGATAAGGGCAGCAGCTGCTGCCACAACAGAGGTATCCATATCTTCAGTGGGCGGGCCTGTAAACGATAACGGCTGTCTCCGCGGCGGAGGAGGGGGCGGAGGCGATCGGGTGCTGCTGTCTAGTGAGTGAGGATGCGAATGAGGGCAAGATGGCCCCCACCCGTCCTCATAGCTTTGCTGGGCGGAAGTGACGTCAAAACGTCAGTCCTGCCCAGCGTCTTAAAGAGACATTTTTTTGTTGTCATTTTTTTAAATGACAAAATTTCCATTTTTTTTTTTTTTTTTGCATTTAAGTCTAAATATGAGATGTGACGTCTTTTTGACCCCAGATCTCATATTTAAGAGGACCTGTCATGCTTTTTTCTATTACAAGGGATGTTTACATTCCTTGTAATAGGAATAAAAGTGATACATTTTTTATTTCAGTGTAAAAAATTATAAAAATCAATAAAAATAAATAAGAAAACAAAAAAAAAAAATTTTTTAAAGCGCCCCGTCCCGACGAGCTCGCGCGCAGAAGCGAACGCATACGCGAGTAGCGCCCGCATATGAAAACGGTGTTCAAACCACACAAGTGAGGTATCGCCGCGATCGTTAGAGCGAGAGCAATAATTCTAGCCCTAGACTTCCTCTGTAGCTTAAAAAAATGCAACCTATAGAATTTTTTAAACGTCGCCTATCGAGATTTTTAACGGTAAAAGTTTGACGCCATGCCACGAGCGGGCGCAATTTTTAAGCGTGACATGTTGGGTATTATTTTACTCGGCGTAACATTATCTTTCACAATATATAAAAAAAAAATTGGGCCAAATGTATTGTTGTCTTATTTTTTAATTAAAAAAAAGTGAATTTTCTCCAAAAAAAAGTGCGCTTGTAAGACCGCTGCGCAAATACGGTGTGATAAAAAGTATTTCAATGACCGCCATTTTATTCTCTAGGGTGTTAGAAAATATATATATATAATGTTTGGGGGTTTTAACCACTTAAGCCCCGGACCAAAATGCTGCCTAAAGGGGTTTTTACAGTTCGGGACTGCGTCGCTTTAACAGACAATTGCGCGGTCGTGCGACGTGGCTCCCAAACAAAATTGGCGTCTTTTTTTCCCCACAAATAGAGCTTTCTTTTGGTGGTATTTGATCACCTCTGCGGTTTTTATTTTTTGCGCTATAAACAAAAATAGAGCGACAATTTTGAAAAAAAATGCAATATTTTTTACTTTTTGCTATAATAAATATCCCCCAAAAACATATATAAAATTATTTTTTTCCTCAGTTTAGGCCGATACGTATTCTTCTACCTATTTTTGGTAAAAAAAAAAAAAAAAAAAAAAAATCGCAATAATCGTTTATAGGTTGGTTTGCGCAAAATTTATAGCGTTTACAAAATAGGGGATAGTTTTATTGCATTTTTATTTTCTTTACTACTAATGGCGGCGATCAGCGTTTTTTTTTGTGACTGCGACATTATGGCGGACACTTCGGACAATTTCGACACATTTTTGGGACCATTGTCATTTTCACAGCAAAAAATGCATTTAAATTGCATTGTTTATTGTGAAAATGACAGTTGCAGTTTGGGAGTTAACCACAGGGGGCGCTGTAGGAGTTAGAGTTCACCTAGTGTGTGTTTACAACTGTAGGGGGGTGTGGCATCATCGATCGTGTCTCCCCTATAAAGGGGATGACGCGATTGATACGCCGCCACAGTGAAGCACGGGGAAGCCGTGTTTACACACGGCTCTCCCCGTTCTACAGCTCCGGGGACCGATCGCCGCACTCGCACGGCGATCGGGTCCATGGGGCCCGCGGTCCCGGAGCTTCGGACCGGGTCGCGGGCGCGCACCCGCGACCCACGGCTGGGTATAAGTACTGGACGTATATATACGTGCTTGTGCCCAGCCGTGCCATTCTGCCGACGTATATGTGCAGGAGGCGGTCCTTAAGTGGTTAAGTAATTTTCTAGCAAAAAAAAACAGTTTTAGTCTTGTAAACGCCGAATCTGAAAAACAGGCTTGGGGCTTAAGTGGTTAACTTGTAAGAAACAAATGTCAGAAATAGGTTTAGGCATGAAAGGATTATACAGAACATAACACAATGGACCCTTACCTCTCCGCTCCACAGACTAGAAGAACAGAGGAGAACGCTTTCCTGAACCATAAAGAGTCCTGCGACTCCTCTCAGCTCCCATTCCTGTAGCTCTCCTTCTATATTTACCTACAAATCTCCTGAGGTGAACAGAAAAGAGAAACAGAAGCAAATACAAGTCGTTTCATTAGAGAGCTGAACACTCTTTTACCTCACAGCTCTCTTCTTGGGTCTCCCTCAGTTTCCTCAGTTCTAGTTTAGCGCCCTCCTGACGTCACTTCCGGGAGCTGTCCACCGTCGCCAAGGCAACGAGGCCTTCTCGACATAGCCGCCTTTCTCTCTTCATCCCTGTCTCTTCTTTTCAGAGATCCGCCGCTGAGGTGTCCCGGGCGGAGGTCTACCGGAACAGAGAGCTGGTCCGCAAAAAAAAAAAAAAAAAAAAAGCTACATCGATGAGCTCCGGGCTCCATTCATCAGGTCTGAGGCCGGAGTCCCCGCCCCCCGGAAGTAGTGAGTGAGTGAGTCACACGTGGGTACTGCTGGGAACACCGAAGGAAGAGATCGTGATGTCAGTAGGCGGCATGGCTGAGGGTGTCCCCGGTGGGCAGCTCATCCAGGAGGGGGATTATGTGGTGCTGAAGAAGCAGGACGTGTACAAGGCGGTGCAGGTGCAGAGGAGGAAGTGAGTGTCTCTGGATGGCTGATCTCTTCATTCATTCATTCTATTGCATCAACGTGGGGCTGAAGGCAAAGCTTTATTTCTCATTTAATATACAGTAAAGGAGGGTTATAACCCCTGACAGGTTTATTTTGCAATTTGTGTCCCCATTGGGGAGATTTCCTTTGACTTCCTGTCCCATAGACACAACAGGAAGTGAACTAGTGTCCCCATTGGAAGATTTCTCCTCTGCTACTGTTCTGGTGACAACCCAAATATTTGGCTTTCATTCTCAGTGATAACAGAAAACGGGACACATAGAAAGGGGGAGTCTACCTAACTGGGGGGCTCATAGACCGCAATACAAACTGACAGGGGTTCTAATTTGGGTTGTCACATCATCCCTTTAAACCTGAACACACATTAATTACACAGGTTCTGTGGCTGATTAACCACCTCAATACCGGGCACTTTCACACCTTCCTGCCCAAGCCAATTTTCAGCTTTCAGCGCTGTCGCGGTCATGCAACACAATTTTTATCATTTTGTTCCCACAAATGGAGTTTTCTTTTTATGGCAGGGTTTGACAAATTTGCTTGGAATCTAGGAGCCAGCTAAAAAAGTTAGGAGCCAGAAAACGCGCCCCGTCCCGACGAGCTTGCGCGCAGAAGCGAACACATACGTGAGCAGCGACCGCATATGTAAACGGTGTTCAAACCACACATGTGAGGTATCGCCGCGATCGTTAGAGCGAGAGCAATAATTCTAGCCCTAGTCCTCCTCTGTAACTCAAAACATGCAACCTGTAGATTTTTTTAAACGTCGCCTATGAAGATTTTAGAGGGTAAAAGTTTATCGGCATTCCACGAGCGGACGCAATTTTGAAGCGTGACATGTTGGGTATGAATTTACTCGACGTAACATTATCTTTCATAATATTAAAAAAAATGGGGATAACTTTACTGTTGTCTTATTTTTTAATGAAAAAAAGTAATTTTTTTCCCAAAAAAGTGCGCTTGTAAGACCGCAGCGCAAATACGGCGTGACGAAGTATTGCAACGATCGTCATTTTATTCTCTAGGGTGTTAGGATAAAAAATATATATAATGTTTGGGGGTTCTAATTAGAGGGAAGAAGATGGCAGTGAAAATAGTGAAAAACGACATTAGAATTGCTGTTTAACTTGTAATGCTTAACTTGTAATACCAACGGCCACCACCAGATAGCGCCAGCTCACACATCTGGTGGTAATAACTTGTAATACCAACAGCTCACCACCAAATGGCGCCAGCTCACTTTTTTTTTTTTTTTTGCCCCCCTTCCAAGCCAAGTCGCCAGGACCATATTTCTAGTCGCCATGGCGACCGGGATTTGTCGAGCCCTGTTTTATGGTATTTGATCACCTCCTGAGGTTTTTATTTTTTGATAATATAATAAAAAAAGACCAACATTTTTGAAAAAAAAAAACAATGTTTTTTTTTGTTTCTGATATAAAGTTTTGTAAATAGGTACGTTTTCTCTTTCACTGATAGGCGGCACCGATGCCTGGTACTGATTGTACTGACACTGATAGGCATCACTGGTGGCACTGGCAGGCATTTTTAATGGGCACCGATTGGCATATCTCTGGTGGTCCTGTGTGGTGGCCATCCCTGGTGGTCCTGGCAGCATCCTGGTGGTCTTGAGCGGGCTGCACCGATAAACAATCGGCACAGACCCCCCCCCCCCTCCTGTCAGGAGAGCTGCCGATCGGCTCTCCTCTACTCGTGTCTGTCAGATGCAAGTTAGCAAAAGCCGATAAACGTCTCTTACTGTTTACATCGTGTTGGACACGGCTGATCACATGGTAAAGAGCCTCCATTAGAGGCTCTTTACCGTGATGGGAGTTGCGGTGTCAGACTTACACGGCGCACCACCGATCGCCCCCACGGGCGCGCGGTGGCTTATATCCTGCTGGACGTCATATGACGCCTAGTCGGGATAACTGAACCACCACCCGGCCATCATTCTGCTATAGGACGGGCGGGAAGTGGTTAAGGTGGTAATTAAACTCACTTGGTGCCTCATCTGCATTAAATTAGCCCCAGAACCTGTGTACCTAATATATGTTTGGGTTTAAAGGGATGAGGTGGCAACCCTAGTTTTTATTCAACATTTTGCTTTTAAACTTACTTTAAAGCGGGGGTTCACCCTAAAAACGATTTTCTAACATTACATTGAGCTCACTACCAACATTGACAGTATGCCGATTTTTTTTTTTTTTTTTTGCTGTACATACCTCGTATAGCTGTTTTCTTAGCCGGCTTCCGGGTAGTGAATCCCGCGGGAGTGGGCGTTCCTATGCAGCAGTTAGTGATTGACGTGATGACAAAAACTACCCCCCCCCCCCCCCCCGTCGCATAAGGAGCGTCACAAGTTGCCGAAAGAAGCCGAACGTCGGTGCGCAGGCGCCGTATAGCGCCGACTCGATGTTCGGCAACTTGTGAGCTTCAGGCTGTCTCTGCCTTATGATTTCTCAGGCATGTGATTTCAACCTCTTCAAACAGCAACCAGCGTTGTTAGAGGTTTCTCTCCAACTGAACAATGCTAACTGGCTTCTTTTGATCCGATCCAACTGCCTATCCAAGCATTGTGTAAACCCCACTTGGACTGACTGGCTAGTGTGGCTCTCCTTTGGGATGCTTGCTAGATTCGGCACATATACTGTGGAATCCTTTTTCACAGTTTGATTTAATGGCATACAGCTGATTTTAATTGTGATTGGATGTTCTTGGACGGCTTGTTGCACTGCCCTTGATAAAGCTCAATCGAGCGAAACATGTCGGGCCTCCTCCAACAGGTTCCTCTGCTACTGTTTTAGTCGCTAACATCACCTATGAGACCATCCATGTCTTGTTTGATATTCTGTGTTATTTAAAAACCAATTTATATATCTGAATAAATTATTATTTTTTTATATTTATTTCATTGTTTTGGATTGGATTTTCCAATATTAACACCTTTAAAATCCCAGGGTTTGTCACCCTTTCTCGCACTTCTTGTTTTCTATAATTATAATTATTTCGCTTGAGAAAAAAAATTGATTTCTCATGTTTAGGCTGATATGTATTCTTCTACATATTTTTGTAAAAAAAAAAAATCGCAATAAGCCTATATTGATTGGTTTGCACAAAAGTTATAGCGCCTACAAAATAGGGGTCAGAATTATTATTTGTGTATTATTATTATTATTATTATTATTATTATTATTATATATTTTTTTTTTTTTTTTTTTTTTTTACTAGTAATGGCGGCGATCTGCGTTTTTTATTGGGACTGCGACATTATGGTGGACACTTTTGACACACTTTTGGGACCATTCACATTTAGACACACTTTTGGGACCATTCACATTTATACAGCGATCAGTGCTATAAATATGCACTGATTTCTGTATAAATGTGACTGGCAGGAAAGGGGTTAACACTAGGGGGCGAGGAAGGGGTTAAATGTGTTCACTGCTAGTGATTCTAACTGTGGGGGAAGGGGACTGACTGGGGGAGGTGACCGATCTGTGTCCCTATGTACAAGGGACACAGCATTGGTCTCCTCTCCCTGACAGGACGTGGATCTGTGTGTTTACACACACACAGATCCACGTCCTTGTCTGTGAAACAGCCGATCGCAGGTACCTGGCGGATATCGCAGCTGGCAGGCACATGCATCGGCACCTCAGTGACACGACGGGTGCATGGCGGCGCTTACGTGCCCCCCAGTGGCCGCAGGAGCCGAGGACGTTAATAGACGTCCTCCCGGCATTTGAGAGCCACCTTGTGGCCATCTTTTGCCTATGGCCCCGGCTCCTAGTGGTTAATGTTACAGGTAAGCCTATATTAAAGTGGAGGTTCACCCAAAAAAAAAATTTTTAATAAATTTTTTCGTACATACCGTATTTTCACCGCCGCTTCCGGGTATGTCTTCTGCGGGACTGGGCGTTCCTATCTGATTGACAGGCTTCCGACCGTCGCATACTGCGCGTCACGAGTTGCCGAAAGAAGCCGAACGTCGGTGCGGCTCTATACGGCGCCTGCGCACCGACGTTCGGCTTCTTTCGGCAACTCGTGACGCGCAGTATGCGACGGTCGGAAGCCTGTCAATCAGATAGGAACGCCCAGTCCCGCAGAAGACATACCCGGAAGCGGCGGTGAAATACGGTATGTACGGGGGGAAAAAAACAGCCGATTGTCATTAGGACAACTCGCCTGAATGTAATGTTAAAAATTTATTTTTGGGTGAACCCCCCGCTTTAAGGCTTACCTGTGGCTAACAATGATATCTCCTAATCCTGCATGGTTTAGGAGATATGCCTGTATTTACATGTGCCGACGTCATGCGGCACAAGCATACGTAAGCCAACTGAAGCAATGGCACTATGTGTTGTTGCTTTAGTTGTACTGTGCCATCATCGCAGCTCCGGCCAATCACAGCGCCGGAGCCGCGAGACCCGGAAGTCACTCCGGGACAACATGTCGGCGGCCTGAGGGGTAGACATGGATGGCTGCGGGGGCTTTGATCGGAGGTAAGTAAAACATAATCGGCTAGTATGCTATGCATACTAGCTGATTATGCCTTTGTATTTTTATTTTTTATTTTTGAACGGAGGGTTTACTTCCTCTTTAAAGAGCAACTGCCATCTCTGTCCCGCAGCAGCTCCTCCTCTGACCCGCTGTTGTCTCACCGACAGTCCATTCACTTTAATGGGACGTCTGGTGATGCGGCAGTGACACAACAAGGTGAGGGACGTGGTGGCAGCAGGTGAGGGACGTGGATGCCTGCTAACAGGTGCTGCCATGATGTATCTGAAATGACAGGTGCTCTTTAAATATATTCTTTCGTTTTTCTTCTTTCTTTCGTTTTTCTTCTTTCTTTCGTTTTTCTTCTTTCTTTCGTCTTTCTTCTTTCTTTCTTCTTTCTTTCTTCTTTCTTTCTTCTTTCTTTCGTCTTTCTTTCGTCTTTCTTCTTTCTTTCATCTTTCTTTCGTCTTTCTTTCGTCTTTCTTCTTTCTTTCGTCTTTCGTCTTTCTTTCGTCTTTCGTCTTTCTTTCGTCTTTCTTTCGTCTTTCTTTCGTCTTTCTTTCGTCTTTCTTTCGTCTTTCTTTCGTCTTTCTTTCGTCTTTCTTTCGTCTTTCTTTCGTCTTTCTTTCGTCTTTCTTTCGTCTTTCTTTCGTCTTTCTTTCGTCTTTCTTTCGTCTTTCTTTCGTCTTTCTTTCGTCTTTCGTTTTTCTTTCCACCCTGGGTGGACCGCATGCACAGTATTTTATTTTTGGTAAGTCAGCTGACGGAACGTCGCTTCCGTTAGATGATCTGACAGAACACAGGTAGGAGGGCTTGCTTAGCTGAGAAAACTGGGATGTATGACATCATTTGCCTAGGCCAGAAAGTAAATGAAGACATGTAAAAAATTAAAAAAAAAGTTTTTAAAACAAGTAAATATAATATACCTTCCTATATATTTACTAATGCTAGCAGCATAAGGATTAAAAATAGTTAAATGTTTAAAAGGCCAGCCGCCTGAAATTTTCCTGTTGTAAGCAAAAATAATGGCAGAAGAGAGACTATATTAAAACTTCTGCTGTGACGATGAATTACTCCACAGAGTTTGCAGCTTCAGAGGTCAGTTGGGGCTCATTGTGAAGCTTTTTTTACTGCTCATAAAACCAGTAAATAAATGTATAATCTACTTTCCCATCTATTTACTCAATCTAGCAGCAATGTCAACAGAGAAGGTTATACAGCATTACTGCTGCTAGGTGACCAGCTGGGGGCTCGGCTCTCTATAACCAATAGTGCCAGCCTTCCCCTGCATGCACCCATAATGTCACCAGCACTAGGTCCTAATGGACTGCCACCGCTGCCAAGGAGACAGACGCCAGACCAGCGCTGTAAATAGCAGGGACAGGACAGCTGGGGAACCTCACTGTGGCAGAGCACCAGCGCCCGGTGGCAAGACAACCTTTGCAACCCTGATAGTTCTCCCACTGCTTTGGACCCTTATATTTTCTTGGTGTGCTGGTGACATATATCTCGTTTTGTGGCACCCTGGGGGGCCCCAGTATAGTAGGAAGGGAGCTCACTGCAGAACATGTAAAAGGGTCCGTTGTGGGATCGTAGTAAAGGGCCCCAGGAGATATATATATGATTGCATTTTATAGTTGGCCCCCCTACTTTTGTCCCTGCCCCCCCATGTGCCCCCCCTAAATATGAAAGCTGGAGACGCCACTGAGCAGCATAGGGGTTAAAAATGGTCAATGTTGATTTCCCCATAATGTTTATATATATATATTTTTTTATTTGCAGGAAATTAATATTTGAAAAGCAATGGATTTATTTGGATAACGCTATCGGCAAACATTATGGCACAACGTTTGAGGTAACTGGAGGTGGAAATCTTCAAATAAAGAGAAGTGAAGCTGCAGCAGCAGGTATAGTTGATGTCTTAAGTTTAAGCTCTTGCCGATCACTTAATGCACATGTATGATGACAGGGAGGGTGGGTCTTGGCGCCCACATGTCCGTCTGTGGTGGGTAAGGATTTTGTGCTGGGAGCGTGATCACTACGCAAACAGTAAAACTGGCCATATACTAGAGAGGCACTGAAATTTTGGCGTCAAATATATTGGCCGGAAATTGTGTTTTTTGGCATTTTGCCAATAGAGAAAATGGTGCCGATAATGCCGCTGAAAACGCACGTAATTTTGCTGCAATTTTACTGTGCTTATGGTGTGTTTTTCATAGGTCATGTGACTCAAAAATGCAACACAGGTATGTTGTTGATGCTTTCTTACTAGGGATGCACCGATATTTCGGCCACCGAAACATATCGGCCGAAAATGGCCTTTTCGACAATTTGGCGAAAGAGAAAATAGGCTGATAATGGAGCAGAAAATCGGGAGGGGCTTGGGTGGTGGGCTCCGCCCCTGGTGCCGCCTGTTATGGGGGCGTCGTATAGCGCAGAAGAGAGAGGAGAGCTGCTGTCGCCTGGTTGATTAGAGCGCCGGGAACAAAATGGCTTTTATTTCAATAGCTGTATTCCCCACCGTGCGCCGTCCCATATAGCCCCTCCCCCTTGTCCGGGCACTTTGATAAATAGATCACCCATTCAATACTGGGACGGGTGATCTGTCTATCAAAGTTCCCCCAGACAAAGAGCAGAGGCTGTATGGGATGGTGCGCGGCGGGGAACACACCGCTTTTTAAAATGAAAGCTGTTATGTTTCTAGCGCTCTAAACAACCGGGCGGCAGCTCTCCCCTCTCTTCCCCTGCACAGGCTGGCTGCATTGATCTCCTGTACCATGTCCCCAGTCTCTGACCATCTCCTGTATAAAAAAAATGTATAAAACATTTTGGTTTTTGGCCTAGTGTATTTTTTCATTTTCGGTATCTGTTTCGGCACCAAAAAACCCATTCAGTGCACCCCTAGTTCTTCGATGCATTTTAACGGTGTTTTTTGGTGAGGTTTTTTGAACTGACCAAAAATGCAGCAAACAAGATTTTTAACACAGAATTTAAAGGGGTGCATTTTTCTTCGCTAAAGGTGCCGATAATGGTCAACAATAAATTAATATTTAAATTCATGATATATTAATTAAAAAGTCCATTACAATACAATTTTTATATATAACAAAAAAATATATATATATCTCTGATCTGCCATTTTCGGTTTCGGCCAAGTGCATCCTGAATTTTCAGTTTCCGCACCAAAATTTCTATTTAGTGCTCCACTACCATACACAGACAAATTGTGTCCGATTCCTGATAAGTAGATGCATTGTTTCTATATTTTTCTCTATTCAGACAGGAAAACGTACAGTGGGAGGTTTTATGGAGTCATTAAAGCGGAGCTCCACCCTAAAGTGGAACTCGCGCTGATCGGAACCCGCCCCCCCTCCGGTGTCACATTTGACACCTTTCAGGGGGGAGGGGGGTGCAGATACCTGTCTAAAGACAGGTATTTGCACCCACTTCCGGCCACACGCTACGGGCAAAAGACGGGTTTTTCTGACTTCCCGTCTGTCGCCCGTTGTGTGCTGGGAACACTCGGCTCCCAGCACACAACGTGGGAGCCAATCGGCGGGCGCAGCGCGACTCGCGCATGCTCCGTAGGGAACCGGGTAGTGAAGCCGGAGCGCTTCACTTCCTGGTTCCCTCACTGAGGATGGCGGGGGGAGCAGCAGGGTGACGAGCGATCGCTTGTCCTCTGCTGCGATCGGCGCTGGACTCCAGGACAGGTAAGTGTCCTAATATTAAAAGTCAGCAGCTGCAGTATTTGTAGCTGCTGGCTTTTAATATTTTTTTATACTGGCACATCCGCTTTAAATAAGAAAGTGTGGCAGCGCTGTAAAGGTATAAACTGTGAACAATTGTGCAAAGAAACACTGTGCAATAATATAATAATAAAGTCCAATAATAAAATAAACAGATTCTTCCACTAGTGTGCGAAAGCTTGTGTGATATTTCTTAAAACAACCTCCATATCCAGAGTCCTCCCACCATCACATGCAATGATCGCTCACCTCCTTTACAAGACCATGCAAGGGGTCTAACATGCCTTGCACCCTGTGCAAACACTCCCTACAAGGAATCGTTGGTTGCCTTTTATGCCTTGAGCCATCAAAGATGATCTATGACTGGTATGCGTTTCTTCCGAGGGATTAAAAATAAACCTCTCCACCTCAGCTAGCAATAAACTTGCATTTATTAAAAAAATTTAAAAGCATTGATAATTATCAATGCTGTCTCACTCTGTTGCAATGGTAGTCCACCGCCAGGCTCCACCTCCACTAGTTTCACCACCTCTCACGTGGCTTCATTCCTCCAGGAATTGGCTTTTTCCCCGAATTGTCTTGGCGATACCAGGTGTCACTCCCGGTGGAAGCGGGGCATGGGGTCTGCCATCAGGCCTTGAGTTTTGACTTATGGATTGGATGAGAGGGAACGGTCTGCTGGCTGCTTTGGGTTCCGGGATCCATCAGAGGGGCGGGAACCCAGGATCTAAGACATTTAGGTATCCCTTGTGCATCACTGTGCCCTCTTCGGAAATCTGAGGTGTCGGTGACTGCAGACACCAGTGGCACCGGCTTTGTTTAGGTCAGGGGTCTCCAAAACTGCTGCCCTGGGGCCGAATGTGGCCCTTTGCGTGCCTTAATGCGGCCCTTGGGACACTATTTCATCCAACTCCAATGGGGCATAATTCTTGTTGCTGACAACAATGGGGCACTACTCCTCCAACTGACACCATCAATTCTTTCATTGACACCAACGATGGGGCACTAGTCCTCCCACTGGACATTTTCTACTCCCAATGGCCCTACTCTGGCCCCCCTAAAGTCTGAAGGACCGTAAACTGGCCCTTTGTTTATAAAGTTTGGAGACCCCTGGTTTAGGTAAATGAGACTTCACTTGTCACCCACTTACCTATTTTTGGTGTTTTTGGTTTGGTCTCTAACACTTCTTTTTTTTTTTTTTTCTGTTGGACTCTTGGACAATTACAGTGGCCCCTTGTAGCCCTGTTTCACATGGTTGGCTCTGTCCCAGCACCAGGGTGTATTGCTGTTGCTAGGGGTAATGGTCAAACAAAGCGGCCTTATTGCTGTTTTTTTCAAGACCGGACTCCTGATAAAAACTTTCTCCAGTTCCTAAAAAGAGCCTTGATCTCTGACCTTGGACCCCAAAGCCAACCATCTTTTGAGCCGATTGCTGCCACTCACTCAGCGTCGGTAAAACTGGCCATGGACAGATTGACATTTGGCGAGTTCAGCAGGAATCGCCTGAATTTCGATCCGTCTATGGGCAGGCAGGTTGCACTGAAGCTGATCTATTGATCCACTTCCGTGCAACTAGCCCGTCGGGTTTTCTTCCTACGGTTACTGCCACCAGCTGTCAGAATACAATAGCGGGAGGAATTCCCCCATCAACACTGACTGTGATGAGGGGGGAAAAAAGCAATTTTCTTAATCTTCTTTAATCCGTTGAAGGAAAAAAAATTGCATAATCTATGACCAGCCCAAAGATTGTAACATGTACCACTCCTCAACTGTTTTTCACAAAACTTACTGAAGTAGAGGGAGTAGAAGCAGTTGGGCTTTGGACTTCAAGTCCTGAGAACAAAGGCTCTCATTTAAAGAACTAGAGGAAGTCAAGTTTTATCAGGAGTTTTGGGCCTGAAAAAAAAAACAGCAGTAACTTTGCTTTGTTTGACCAATACCTCTAAGGCCTCGTACACACGGACGGACTGTCCGATGAAAACGGTCCGCCGGACCGTTTTCATCGGACATGTCCGCTGACGGATTTTGGTCTGATGGTTGTACACACCATCAAACCAAAATCCCCGCGGACAGGATACGTGTGATGTGGCCGCGGCGACGTGCGCAAACCTGGAAGGTCAATGCTTCCACGCATGCGTCGAATCACTTCGCATGTGAGGGCTTTCGGCCGAGCGGACATGTCCGGTAAGTCGTACAGACGACCGAACATGTCCGACGGACAGGCTTCCAGCGGACATGTTTCTTAGCATGCTAAGAAACATTTGTCCGCTGGAAACCTGTCCGATACGCCGGAAAATTGTCCGGTCGGCCGTACAGACGACCGAACATGTCCGCTGAAACTGGTCTGCGGACCAGTTTCAGCAGACATGTTCGGTCGTGTGTACGAGGCCTAGGAGCAGCAATACACCCTGGGGCTGGCATAGGAGAGCCAACCGTGCCAAAACAAGGGGCCATCATAAAGGTCCAAGATCCAACATGGAGAACGGTGGGGAGTCAAACCACATACTCCCAAAACGGGTAATTGGATGACATAGGTGAAGTCTCTTGCTTACTTAAACCTGGCTCCTCTACTCACCAGTGCCCTCTCCTTGGATAACCGATGCTGGGGTGGTGATCGGTGCATAAGGGCTATCTAAATATTAAGGATTCAGAACTGAAAGTTGCCAGCCAAAGCCCACTCCTTCCCCTCACGTGTGGTCGTATTTAAAGTGGAGTTCCACCCATAAATATAACCTTACATCAGTAGTTTTAAAAAAAAATTCATTAGTCCTTTAAGAAATGTTTTTTTTTTTTTTTAGATGCCTTCAAAGTGTTGTTGCTAGGCAGAATAGTTAATCTTCCCACTTCCTGCACCTAGGTGCTTAAGCTTCCTAACCTACACCGCACAGACTCCTGGGAATGTAGTGGGTGTAATTTTCCAGGAGTCTGTGCACTCCCCAGTCTCGAAGAATCATGTGACTTGGACGGTACAGGTGCTGAAACCTGAACTGAAACCTATTACACTGCTTGTGCAGCACTGAGCATGTGCGAGATCTGCAAGGCTGAAATCCAGGAAGTCATACAGTCTGGCTTCATGATGCCCACATGGCCCCAGTCAATTTCTATTTTATAAAGTGTCTGAATGCTGTAACAACCTAACAAAACGGACCTTAGTTTACAGACTAACTTTACTAGAATACATTAAGCTTGTGTATTACAGGGGTATTTATATATAAAAAGTGAAATTGTGGCCGGAACTCCACTTTAAGGCTCGGCGGCAGATCCCAGGCCCTTCCCTACTATGAGTGATGGCCAGTATTATATGCTATTCTGAAAATAGAGTTTAACCACTTCAATACCAGGCACTTTCGCCCCTTCCTGCCCAGGACAATTTTCAGCTTTCAGCGCTGTCACACTTTGAATGACAAATGCGCAGTCATGTAACTTTGTACCCAAACAACATTTTTATCATTTTCTTCCCACAAATAGGATATATGGAGTATGCCCGTGCTACCAAGGTGTGGGGAGCACGGCTGCAGCACTGAAAGTGTATCAGACCAAAAATAGTCACAGAAGGGGGGTAATGCTGCGCTGTATAGGGTGAGTGGGAAAGGGACTAAGTGAATATAATTAGTATTAAGAAATAGTGATCAGTCAATCAAATTTAAACCATGTAGCACATATGTTAAAACAAATAAAACATATGTAACACTCGAACAAATCCTAAAGCCAAAATAAATAAAACTTAAAAAAACTTAAAAAAAAGTGCTGAGTGCAATTGTGCAAAAAAACATAACAAAAAATCCTCAAATAGAATGTTGTATCTTCAATATTGCAACAATGTATAAGCTTTAGTATTCATGTGCAAGCAGCAACAACTTAAAGTGGAGGTTCACACAAAAAAATCAATTTTTAACATTAGATTGAGGCTCATTTTACTAAGCAGAATCGGGTGTTTTTTTTTAAATGAATGCAGTACTTACCGTTTTAGAGATCGATGTTCTCCCGCCGCTTCAGGGTATGATCTTCGGGACTGGGCGTTCCTATTTGATTGACAGCCTTCCGACGGTCGCATACAGCGCGTCACGAGTTCCCGAAAGTAGCCCAACGTCGGTGCGCAGGCGCCGTATAGAGCCGCACCGACGTTCGGCTTCTTTCGGCAACTGGTGACGCGCTGTATGCGACCGTCGGAAGCCTGTCAATCAAATAGGAACGCCCAGTCCCGAAGATCATACCCGGAAGCGGCGGGGGAACATCAATCTCTATAACGGTAAGTACTGCATTCATTTAAAAAAAAACACCCGATTCTGCTTAGTAAAATTAGCCTCAATCTAATGTTAATTATTTTTTTTCGGGTGAACTCCCACTTTAAAGTGCCAGTGCTGGAGTGAAGTTTCCAATGTGGATATCAAATAGGAAAGTGCTCCCTTTCCCCTTGTGATTAATGAGGATGTCCCCTTACCTTACTGCTGTAAGGTAACGGCATATAAAGATATTTCTAGGTACAAGCGGCATACACTCCAGCTGTTTCCTGGAGAGGCGTCTCCTGATACTGTTTAACCTAGGTCTCTAAACAGAGTCTCCCTGTGGGGCCCCGTCTGCTATATCAGCAGTGATCCTCATAAAGGGAGATGCATACGCCAATAATGTAGTAGTTTAAAATATTTATTGATAAAAAAAAAAAAACACAAATCTGTGTACTCACAATAAAGTGCATAAAAATCTGCATAAAACGAGCAGCATGCTTACATACGTCGCCTCTGGTGTCTCAACACGTATTCGTCAGTCACGTGGCTTCATCAGGAGTCCACCGTGATGAATACGCGGCGAGACGCCAGAGGCATCGAACGCCTAGTCAAAGTAACAGAAATACTTCCTGGCCGTCATTCTGCATTCGGCGGGTGGGAAGTGGTTAACTTTTTTTTTTTTTTTTTTTTTTTTTTTTTTCATTAGTAGACCATCTGCAGAATCTGAGAAAATGTGGTCTCCAACTGAGGCCTGTTAGCCAGGTGTGGCCCTTATGCTTTTTTTCCGGCCCTTGGGGCACCAATGAGCGGTACAATTCCTCCCAATGACACCAACGTCGGGGCACAGTTTCTTCCAATGATGGGGCACAATTCTTCCCAATTACACTAATGATGGGGTACAATTCCTTCCAATTACACCAATGATAGGGTACAATTCCTTCCAATTACACCAATGACGGGGCACGTTTCTTCCCAATTACACCAATGATGGGTTATAATTCCTTCCAATGCCACCAATGACTGGGCACGTTTCCTCCCAATTACACCAATGATAGGGTACAATTCCTTCCAATTACACCAATGACGGGGCACGTTTCCTCCCAATTACACCAATGATGGGGTACAATTCCTTCCAATGCCACCAATGACGGGGCACGTTTCCTCCCAATTACACCAATGACGGGGCACGTTTCCTCCCAATTACACCAATGACGGGGCACGTTTCCTCCCAATTACACCAATGACGGGGCACGTTTCCTCCCAATTACACCAATGACGGGGCACGTTTCCTCCCAATTACACCAATGACGGGGCTCGTTTCCTCCCAATTACACCAATGACGGGGCTCGTTTCCTCCCAATTACACCAATGACGGGGCACGTTTCCTCCCAATTACACCAATGACGGGGCACGTTTCCTCCCAATTACACCAATGACGGGGCACGTTTCCTCCCAATTACACCAATGACGGGGCACGTTTCCTCCCAATTACACCAATGACGGGGCACGTTTCCTCCCAATTACACCAATGACGGGGCACGTTTCCTCCCAATTACACCAATGACGGGGCACGTTTCCTCCCAATTACACCAATGACGGGGCACGTTTCCTCCCAATTACACCAATGACGGGGCACGTTTCCTACCAATTACACCAATGACGGGGCACGTTTCCTCCCAATTACACCAATGACGGGGCACGTTTCCTCCCAATTACACCAATGACGGGGCACGTTTCCTCCCAATTACACCAATGACGGGGCACGTTTCCTCCCAATTACACCAATGACGGGGCACGTTTCCTCCCAATTACACCAATGACGGGGCACGTTTCCTCCCAATTACACCAATGACGGGGCACGTTTCCTCCCAATTACACCAATGACGGGGCACGTTTCCTCCCAATTACACCAATGACGGGGCACGTTTCCTCCCAATGCCACCAATGACGGGGCACGTTTCCTCCCAATGCCACCAATGACGGGGTACAATTCCTTCCAATGCCACCAATGACGAGGCACGTTTCCTCCCAATTACACCAATGATGGGGTACAATTCCTTCCAATGACGGCACACGTTTCCTCCCAATTACACCAATGATGGGGTACAATTCCTTCCAATGACGGGGCACGTTTCCTCCCAATTACACCAATGATGGGGTACAATTCCTTCCAATGCCACCAATGACGGGGCACGTTTCCTCCCAATTATGGGGGCACATTCATCCTGTTGATCAGTCTGGCCCCCAAGTCTTAATTTTTTACATAGACTGCAGTTTCTGTTTAATGGATGCATTCTGTCATTTTCAATATTTAAAAAGAATATGCAAGGATTCCCTTGGGCTAAAAAAAAAAAAAAAAATCCTAGCATGCCTTGCAGCTGAAGGGGGACTCGTATATTATCAACAGCATTTATAGATGCATGCCTGCTCCCTGCACAGAAGTATAGAACATAATCACGTACATGCATTTTTCATCCTGATTTAAAAAATTTATTTTTCCCCTCCAGAGCCTAAGGAAGCAGGTGCTGACAACCGGAATATAGTCGACGATGGAAAATCTCAGAAACTAACCAGAGATGACATTGAAGCATTGAAGGAAAAAGGCATTAAAGGCCAGGTTGGTTCAATTTGCTGCATTAACATTCATAGAACTCCGGCTCCCTTCTTCTTTTTTTTTTTTTTTCACACTTGCCTTTCTTTTCGCTTCCAGGGGCCTCGTCCATTATGTAGAATGACAAACTTAGTCTAATTGGCCTCTGCCTATGTCGGGTCAATGTTTCCTTTTACATTTTCAATGTGTTCCTCTCTTCTGTGGGAGAAGGGAGTTGGTGGCTTATTGCACTATTGGTCATTTCCTTTTGGATTTATTTAATTCCTTATTTTGTGAGAGATTTGGTCCAAACTAATAAAGGGATACATTAGAACCTGCTTGTAAGAATGGACCCCCTAACGAGAACCAATCACGGTTGGGCTTACTCTAGGATGTGAATAATCTGTGTCCAATTTATTACTTTTGTGCGGACTTGCTTATTGCAAATTGATATTTGCCAGCTGTGCTTTTTCGGCGCACTTAAAGTGGAACTTCTCTCTCCCAGTCAACACTGATTATTATTAATCCTTATGCTGCTAGCATCACGCCGATCACCCTACTGCACATGCGTGAGGCCTGCTCCTCTCTCCTACTGGCCCATAAGGATGAGCTCCGGCGTGTTCGCCTACAACACGTGCAGAGCCCGCTAGGAAGTGAGCACGGCGTTGTGCTAATCACAGCCAGGGAGACATTGTCCCGATGCTCGGCTGCAGGGATCGTGAAATGTCTCCCTGGCTGTTATTAGTGCAGCGCCGTGCACACTTCCTGGCGGGCTCTGCACTTATGCGAACACGCCGGAGCTCATCCTTACTGGCCCGGTGGCAAGGGGAGGGGGTGGCGGGAGCCCCACGGTGACGTCATGGGCCGCGGACCAGACTCCCGGAGGTGGGAAAAGATACCTATAGTGGCACTGAGCAGATGTTCCACTTTAAGGTGGAATTCTGCTTTAATATGGCCATGGCCAGAAATGCTAGGGGGTCTTTTACAAAGTGATTTCTCAACAAAATAATGCAAGGAGACACGGATGGATGGGGGAATTTGCATTGAATATTAAAAGTGAATTACTGTATTTATTGGCGTATAACACTCACTTTTTTACCCTGAAAATGGAGCGTAAACTGTGCCTGCGTGTTATACGCAGGGGGCTGTGAAACGTTTTTTTCCTGAAACTTCCCTCTTAAAGTGGAGGTTCTGTGGGAAAACTTTTATTTTTTAAACACTAATCTGCTGCTTTTACTATAGTATTTCTTTTACTCACATGTCCCGTTTTTTAGAAGCCGCCAGGATCCTCTTTTGCCATAAAAGAATATTTTATAAAATATAGTGATTGACATTGCCATCTTAATTGTGGGCACTCTGAAGCCCTCCTGTTCGTTCTTCCGGGATGCGGGGAATGCTGATCTCCCAGCATTCACCGCGTAATCCCGTGCATGCGCAGTGTCGACGGCGAGCCGCGCCTTTAAAACTGCAGAGTTGCTATCACAAAGGCCGGCGGCGTCCTGAAAAGGACACGCCCCGCTGTGATAATTATAATAGGGGAAGATGTATCCGCCCTCCCTCATCATATGACGCGCTTCATCATAGCCGACAATGTTAATTCACCCCTCCAGCGTATTGCAGGCTGCAATAGCGTCGGGCGTAAAAACGCCTAGGTGTGAATGCAGCCTTATACTCAATTGTGACATGACGCTACTTAAGACATCACTTGTATATCAAGTCAAAATGTATTCAAAAATGTTGCTTGTCTTGCAAATTGCTCTCAAACCAAGTTACACTCAAACCAAGGTGTAACGGACATATGCCTGCTGCCGGGACATCGATAATCTTCATGCAGGGGGACTACAAGGAACTGCATGGCTTGTCACAATTGGATGTACCACATTGTATTCTGAGCTCAAAGGGTTAACTAGACAAAGAGTCTCTTTCACTGCTGAATGCTAATGTACTCTTCGCATAGCTAATGAACTCTTTTGTGGAGTTAACAGCCTCCTGTGAGGTGTATGCTGATGGGATTATGTGTGAGTGATAATTGTTTTAAAGGTTAATTGAATTCTATTGTCTGATCAAGTTAAGGAGCCAAAACGGCTAGCGACTGATTGGCTCAAGGGAGTGTCATTGTTTTAAAGTGTGTGTATTGAAGTCCCCCCTGGGGGGGGGGGGGAGTGTCATTTGTTTCTGTACAGTTGTAAGCGGATATAAGCAGGCGAAATATGCCAAATAAAGTCAGTCTGCTTGACTCTGCAAACGTAGTCCGTCTCGTTTCTTGGAAGGGCGTTCGATGGGATATACCGGCGGTACTTGAATATCGCAGCTTGCCAGGGAAAAGGACGTCTCCAACGGCTGAGACCCTCACACCAGTGGGTAGCCGTTACATTGGTTGGCAGCGGTGGGATGGTCCTTTTATCCAAAGAGCAAGTGCTGAATGGAGTCGCAGTACGCCAGGCTGAAAAGATCCACACTGAAAGATTTATTAGAGAGTCGTGGTAGGAGCGCCAGCAACAGACCACGGAGGGAGCTGATAGCTGACCTGCTGGAGCTGGACGAAATGGATGGATCCTTGGAAGGAACGGAGCCCCTTGCACAGGTCAGCAAAGAAGATGTAATTACTGGGATTGTACAGCGGAGATTATCCTTGTATCCAGAAACGTCCGTGGAACTAATCAACCAGCTGTTTCGGAAAGCAAGGGAAGAGATACAAACAAAGAGGGGACAAGAACTGGAACTGGTAAGAGCGAGACAGCCCATTACACCTGCAGTTCCTACCCCCCTATATAGCAAGTAGATTATGCGCAAAAAAAGTTTATCAGAGCATTGTTATAGAAGGCAGCATAGTCAATCTGTAAGGTTGAAATCAGTAAAAAATTCCAGCTGTTTGGGGTGGTGATGGGGAATGTGCGGATATATTAGGATGGGAGTATGCACACAGGGCTGCCGTCAATAAGGAACAGAAACCATGTTCCAATCTAGCAAGCAAACAAGGAGAGAGGCGCCTCTGGGTGCAGTACTTAAAACAGTTTAAAAAATGAATTTAAAATTAAAATTAAAAAAACCACAAGTAAAAAAGAAGCCACTCACATTTTGGTGGTCAATCGAAAACGTGTGGAGTCAATTTTCCAGGAGGGTAGGTAGGTATCATCTGGCGGTGTCTTTTCCCTTTTGTCCCGGGTACAGCGCTCTGGGATGCAGGGGATCTGTCCTTCTGCCGCTGGTGGAATCAGTGATTTTCGGCGGTGGGCAGGGGAATTCCTCTGCTGGCGCTGTGAGCCGTGTGTGCCGATGGACGAGCAGGGATGACGTCACCAGGAAAGCGACGCGTTTCTGAATGCTGGCCGCGAATGACAGGGCTGCCGCATTCCTTTCTCAAGCTGTGAAAGGAATTGAGAAAGGAATGCGGCAGCCCTGTCATTCGCGGCCAGCATTCAGAAACGCGTCGCTTTCCTGGTGACGTCATCCCTGCTCGTCCATCGGCACACACGGCTCACAGCGCCAGCAGAGGAATTCCCCTGCCCACCGCCGAAAATCACTGATTCCACCAGCGGCAGAAGGACAGATCCCCTGCATCCCAGAGCGCTGTACCCAGGACAAAAGGGAAAAGACACCGCCAGATGATACCTACCTACCCTCCTGGAAAATTGACTCCACACGTTTTCGATTGACCACCAAAATGTGAGTGGCTTCTTTTTTACTTGTGTTTTTTTTAATTTTAAATTCATTTTTTAAACTGTTTTAAGTACTGCACCCAGAGGCGCCTCTCTCCTTGTTTAGTTCCTACCCCCCCACCTGCTGCTACAGGAAAGAAAATACAGTTCACTGCATTTAAAGCTTTTGTAGAAAGTGAGGAGGAAATCGATGGATATTTGGCGGACTTTGAGAGGCAGTGCTCACTACACCAGGTACCACCAGACCAATGGGTCACTATTTTGTCGGGGAAATTGTCGAGCAAAGCCAATGAAGCCTTTCGGGCTCTCGCTCCAGAGGATATTTTACAATATCAGCAAGTTAAAAAGGCGCTGCTAACCCGATATGCCGTAACGCCAGAAGCCTACCGCCGGCGCTTCCGGGAGTCCAAGAAGATGGCTGTGGACTCCCACATGGAATGGGCCAACCAGTTACAAAGGGTGGCATCCCTTTGGGTCCAAGGGTGCAAGGCCAACACCGGGGAGGAAGTATTGCAGCTGTTCCTAATGGAACATTTCTTCCAAGACCTGGCCGCAGACATACAAGACTGGGTACGAGATCGCCGTCCCGCTAACTTAAACGAGGCGGCTCGGCTAGCAGATGAGTACGCGGAAACAAGGAAAGTAAGCCAGGGTACTACACGGCTGGCTCATAAGG
This sequence comes from Rana temporaria, assembly GCF_905171775.1. Classification (NCBI taxonomy): domain Eukaryota; kingdom Metazoa; phylum Chordata; class Amphibia; order Anura; family Ranidae; genus Rana; species Rana temporaria. The sequence goes on along the minus strand of NC_053492.1, from coordinate 462,995,466 downwards.
TAGAACCGCGTACTCCAACCGTCACCCCACGCCCAGAGTTTCGGGCTCCAGTCCCACCACATCCTCAGGGGCCTAGCAACTACCCCCGGGATTCGCCTAGGGTGACGTGCCATCACTGCAGCGACACGGGACATATTGCTCGTTATTGCCCTTTGAGAGCTACCAATAACAATTGGAGACGCACAACACCCAACACAGAGGTCACTCCATCACGTCCCTCTGCGGCCCACTGCCTGGAGACCGAGGGGGGCCCTGAGGAATGTCTGGGAATTTGGTATGAGGCAGACCCAATACAAGCGGCCTCTCCGGATAACCGTCGGCATCACCGTCAGGAGGTACGAGTGAATGGACAAATAGCACAAGGCCTAAGAGATTCCGGGACTACTATCACTCTGATTCAAAAACATCTGGTAAAGCCAGAGAACGTGTCCACTCGCACAGTTGCCGTCCGGGTCGTAGGGGGTGCTGTATTTCGCGTACCCACCACCCGGGTGCACTTAGACTGGGGAGCCGGGTCAGGAAAGACCACAGTTGGTATCATGGACAAACCTACCTGCCGAGGTGGTGCTGGGCAACGACATTGGCCCTCTGACTTCGGCTTATTTACCTACACCTGCTGCTGCTTGTCCCGTGACCACCCGCGTTGCTGGAATCAACCCGCTTGCTGCTGAGAACCGGGTAAGACTACCTTCCCCGACATGTACTGTAGATCCGGCACAATATCACAGTCTAAAATGGAAATGTGACAAGTTGGCCAGTGAGAAATCGGAGATGCAACGACACTGTCATGTATTATGAGATGTCCCGTGGCTTGAACATTGAAATGCACAAACAGGCGGAAATTGTCAAAAGATTAAATTGGATTTGCATCCAGGTGGTGCCGTATCTGTCCCAAGAGCATCAGCAACAGGTTTTGGGAGCCATTGAGAGAGCAAAGCAAGTGACTGTTCCAGAATTGAATTCTATTCTTCACCGTCACCATCAGCTACCGACCTGGTAAGCCAATGGGGAGGTCGACGGACTGTCCAGGCAAACGCAACTTTTACCCTAACAGCAGACCGGACATCCCCAAGTTGATCCGAAAAGGATCAATCCGGGTCTGCCGGAGTGTTCCACAAAAGGGGAGTAGTGTAACGGACATATGCCTGCTGCCGGGACATCGATAATCTTCATGCAGGGGGACTACAAGGAACTGCATGGCTTGTCACAATTGGATGTACCACATTGTATTCTGAGCTCAAAGGGTTAACTAGACAAAGAGTCTCTTTCACTGCTGAATGCTAATGTACTCTTCGCATAGCTAATGAACTCTTTTGTGGAGTTAACAGCCTCCTGTGAGGTGTATGCTGATGGGATTATGTGTGAGTGATCATTGTTTTAAAGGTTAATTGAATTCTATTGTCTGATCAAGTTAAGGAGCCAAAACGGCTAGCGACTGATTGGCTCAAGGGAGTGTCATTGTTTCAAAGTGTGTGTATTGAAGTCCCCCCTGGGGGGGGAGTGTCATTTGTTTCTGTACAGTTGTAAGCAGATATAAGCAGGCGAAATATGCCAAATAAAGTCAGTCTGCTTGACTCTGCAAACGTAGTCCGTCTCGTTTCTTGGAAGGGCGTTCGATGGGATATACCGGCGGTACTTGCATATCGCAGCTTGCCAGGGAAAAGGACGTCTCCAACGGCAGAGACCCTCACACCAGTGGGTAGCCGTTACACAAGGTTTTACTGTTTTCTAAACGCTTCAGTTCAGCCAAGTCCTACTATAGGTTGTATTGGCACGATGCATTCTGTACATCATACTACATATACTCCAGACCAGTATATGTTGTACATTGTGCTGCACATTACATAATTTACAGTTTTAGGAAGTAATACATTAAATTATCTCAGCTTGGAAAGCAGAGTGAGAATTTCTACCTGTGAGAAGTATTTCCTAGGATTCAAGCAAATAGTATGAAAATCTATATGTACATAACTAAGAATGGAACCTTTATTTCTTTGCCTTTAGGAAATTGTTCAACAGCTTATAGAAAACAGCACAACTTTTCGAGATAAAACTGAGTTTGCCCAAGAGAAATATATCAAGAAAAAGAAGAAAAAGTAAGTTTGATATAATGGTTTGCTTCATGGTTGGTTAAAGTTGGCTAATTCCTTAACACAAGCAAAGGGGTATGAGCGGGGGCGCAAAGAGGTAAAACCCAGAAGTACCAGAATTCTGTTTCTGCGCAATTTCAGTGATCTGGCCAATGAATGAAAAATAAATAAAAAGTCATATTTGCTGTATGTCTCACCACTTGTTGGCTTGATTGATGTTATACTTACCTGCTAGGTGCAGTTGGTTTTGCACAGCGCAGTCCAGGTCCAGGTCCTCCTCCTATCAGGACCCTCTTCAGCTCTCCTGGCCCCTCCCTCCCTTTTGCGTGTCTCCACAGCAAGCAGCTTGCTATGGGGGCACCTGAGCCGAGCTGCAGCTCCGTGAGTCCATTAGGAGTCTTCTTTCTTTTCTTTCTTTTCTTTCCTTTCTTTCTTTTTCTTTCTTTTTTTCTTTTTTTTCTTTTTTTCTTTTTTTTCTTTTTTTCTTTTTTTTCTTTTTTTCTTTCTTTTTTTTCTTTTTTTCTTGAGGGCACTCCCTAGGAATCTTTAGATCTATATAGGAAGCATGGTCTTTGAACCCCTGAGGACCAGAGGGGGGGAGGATATCTTGGTGGGTTCTCAATGGTGCAATAGTTTGAGGACTTGCCGATCTCTTAACCTCCTGGCAAAAATTCTTTTTTTCTCTTCATGCATATGTCCTAAAGAAAATATATGCTAACCTAAAATAAATTGCAGTATAATTTAAATTCTTTGTATTGGCGAAGTCTTGTATCCCTCTTCCCGTTTTTTCTTTTTTTTCTTTTGGACTGTTAGACGTGTAGAATTTTTCTGCCCGTGAATCCAGTATTGATCGATGCTGAACTAGCAGGAAACGCAAAGCTGATAATAAAGGTTTACCATTAATTTTATCTGCCTAACGTCACCTCTATACCCCCTGAGGTGGTTTCTGTTCTCAGTCTGCTGCATTAGCTCCTCCGCCCGACGCTTCTCGGAAAACCTTATTTAGGAAAAGTGGGAACTGTGAGACTTTCCTGCTGAGACAGAAATTGTCTGAGCTCTGCACTGATCAGGGTTGCTGTTGTGAGCTGTATGAGATATATATGATCCTAACCAATTTAAAGGACCACTATTGTGTAAAATATTGTATTGCATACATTGTAACAATAGTGTTCCATGTATAAATTCTATTTCACATAGCATGCCATTTCTTTTCCCTCCACATTTATGTGATCAAGCTGTCCTATAAAAGTGATTGACAAGTATTGCGACAAATTGGAACACAACTGCGCAACCATCAAAGATGATTTGGTCTCCACATGCTCTATATCGGGGTTCTCCAAACTTTTCAAACAAAGGGCCAGTTTATTGTCCTTCAGACTTTAGGGGTGCCAGATCGTGGCCAGCGGAAGCAGAAAATGTCCCATGCCCGGCATCGGTGAGAATAAATATGACCTCAGGGTTGATGGACAATAGGAGGAGGAGTAGTGCCCCTAATTAGTGGGAGGAATAGTATCCCATGATTGGTATCGGTGGAAGAAATAGTGCCCCATTGTTGGTGTCGGTGAGAGGAATAGTGCCTCATGTCAGTGGGAGTAATAGACCTCCAAGGGCCAGATTAATGCTAGCAAAGGGCTACATTTGGCCCTTGGGCCGTAGTTTAAAGATCCCTGCTCTATATGATCTAAAAAAAGGAAACGAAAGGTGCAGTATGCAAAATTGAATAAAGTGCACAAAGGGTTACATTTTGCATTTTACATTTATTGGCACCTTTCTTTTCCTATTTTATATCTTCAGAGTTGCTTCTTCTCTAACCAAAGTGCTGCCAGAAGTTCCATCTCATCATCATCATCCCTCTGACCAGCTATCCACCTCCACCAGAGCGCCCTTATTTCCTCTGTTCTATATGGTCTAGATCGGGGGGTCGACAATCTGTGGATCATGACCTATCTGATACCGGGCAGGTGATGGTTAGATCAGCGTTTCTCAATTCCAGTCCTCAAGACGCCCCAACAGGTCATGTTTTCAGGCTTTCCATTATTTTGCACAGGTGATTTGATCAGTTTCACTGCCTTAGCAGTTACCACAGCCATTTCATCTGAGGGAAATCCTGAAAACATGACCTGTTGGGGCGCCTCAAGGACTGGAGTTGAGAAACACTGGGTTAGATCACGTCCCTTAGTTGGAGATCCTGGAGAGGAGGGGTGGCATTTAGTGGAACTGATGGCTATATTTTCCTCCCTGCAGCAGCTGAATGCCCGCTTCTCCTCCTCCCCCTCTCTTCGGCATTCAGCTGCTGCAGGGAGAAAAATGCAGCATCGTTTCCACAAAATGCCAAACCCCCCCCCCCGACTGCCAGCTCCTCTTCAGGTTCCTGTTTCTTCTGTCCACTGCCCTATTGACACTGTCTACTTCTCTGCTGACTAACAGTAGGCTAGTTTTATATTTTTACAGTGACGTTTGGTTTACTATATTTTTCTACGTTTTCCTTACTATTTAGTTAGGCCTTGCTATTTAAATTCTTTAAAAAAAAAAAAAAAAGGCATTAAAGGGTTTGTAAAGGAATTTTTATTTTTATCTTAATAGCTTCCTTTACCTTAATGCAGTGCTGTTTTCATGTCCTCATTGTTCATTTTTGCTCTCAAGTTGCTGTAATTCTTCTCTGATCTCCACACTTCCTGGTTGTCTGTTTCCTGATAACCACAGTGCTGGGAGCTTTCTCTCTGTTGTCACTAATCAAGGAGGTGTGATTACTGTGTGTCTAAAACCCCTCAGCACCAATACGTTTAGTTTTACAAACCATCACTGCCCTGTATTGGCTCTGTGGCTCAGTACATCACAGAACCAGGAAACAACATGCAAAAACGAAACTAGAAACTGAAGGTACATTATATGATTCATTTTTATCTGTTTTTAATCATTTTTAAAAGGAACCGGTTAACTATTATGTCTCTATACCCTGTAAACGGTAATTTCAGCAAAAAAAAAAAAAAATTCCTTTACAACTCCTTTAACCACTTCCATACCGGGTACTTACGCAGCTTCCCGCCCAAGCCAATTTTCAGCTTTCAGCACTGTCGCACTTTGAATGGCAATTGCGCGGTCATGCTACACTGTACCCAAACAAAATTGGCGTCCTTTTTTTCCCCACAAATAGAGCTTTCTTTTGGTGGTATTCGATCACCTCTGCGATTTTTTTTTTTTTTGCGCAACAACTAAAAAAAGGCTGAAAATTTGGAAAAAAAATTACGTTTTTATTTTTTTCTGTTAATTTTTTTGTAAATAAGTTTTCTCTTTCAATTACGGGCACTGATATGGCGGCACTAATGGGCACCGATGAGATGGCACTGATGGACATCGATGAGGTAGTACTGACGGGCACAGATGAGGTGGCACTGATTGGCGGCGCTGGTATGCGACACTGATGGGCACACATAGGCGGCACTGATGGGCACACATAGGCGGCACTGATGGGCACACATAGGCGGCACTGATGGGCACACATAGGCGGCACTGATGGGCACACATAGGCGGCACTGATGGGCACACATAGGCGGCACTGATGGGCACACATAGGCGGCACTGATGGGCACACATAGGCGGCACTGATGGGCACACATAGGCGGCACTGATGGGCACTCATGGGCGGCACTGATGGATACTTATGGGTGGCACAGATGGGCACTGATAGGTGGGCACTGGGCATGGATGGGCACTGTGGGGTGGCACTGATGGACACTGTGGGGTGGCACTGATGGACACTGGGGTGGCGCTGATGGACACTGGGGTGGCAGCACTGATTTTTGCCAGGTTGCCAGTCAGTGCCCATTTGTGGGCACTGACTGGCATCTTTTTTTTTTCTTTATGCTTTTTTTTTTATTTATTTTTTAGACTTTTTTTTTTTCTGTAATTTTTTTTTTTTTTTTCCCACCCTGGTGCTCCAGGGTGGGCATCCCTGGTGGTCCAGTGTGGCGATCCGAGGGGGGGCTGCGCTGATAAACAATCAGCGCTAACCCCCCCTGTCAGGAGAGCCACCGATCGGCTCTCCTATACTCGCGTCTGTCACATCTTCCTGTTTACATCGTGATCAGCCGTGGTTGGACACGGCTGATCACGTGGTAAAGAGTCTCCGCCGGAGACTCTTTACCGAGATCGGAGATGCAGGGTGTCAGACTGACACCCCGCATCACCGATCGCCGCGATGCGCGCCCCCACGGGCGCGCGCGGCATGAAATCCTGCAGGACGTTCTAGAACGTCCTGTCAGGATTTCATAACCACTTCCCGGACGTAAATCGGCCATAGGCCGGGCGGGAAGTGGTTAAGCCCCGGTGGCCTTTGATCCCTTTTCATGCTGTTCATGTAAATCTCCACCTTTCAAATATTGCCTACCACTGGCCTAGATCATGGCTCTACATAATCCAAGTTATAAATTGAAGCGAAACTTCACTCTTAATCAGCATGAACTATTTTTAATCCGTCTGCTGCTAGCATTAGTAAATAGATGGGAAAGTTTTTTTATTTTATTTTATTTTTTTCCATATCTTCAGTTACTTCCTGGTTTCCAGGCCTAGGCAAATGGTGCCCTACACCACAAGAGTCTTCAGGAGGGGCTTTCTCAGCTAAGCACACACTCGGGCAGATGCATTCCAGGAAGTAAATGCTGCATGAATCATCTGCCCTTACGCAAGATGGCCACAGCTAGAAATGCTTAAGGCTGGGCTCACACTAGTGCGGTGCGAATTTCAGCTCTTCTCTTCAGAGAGATGAGAGAAGTGTTCAGCAGATCCATTGCGTTTTAGCTGCAGATTAGCTGCGAATTTGGAGACCTGGGAGAGGGGAGGGGGAGGGGGGAAGTGTATTGAGCTGAATGAGAGAAATACTGAAGAGAAATTAACACATCTGCGATTCAGCTGCGTACCCATACAATGCCTAAAAAAACGCACACGGTTTTCCGACAATGCACAGTGCGAATGCATCGCACATATGTGAACCAGCCTCATTGAAAACCATGTATTTTGAAATGTTCTGCTAAATGGATGCGGTTTAAGCCGCACTCAATTCGCATAGGTGTGAACCCGGCCTAAAGGAGAAGTATAGCCCAAGCTTGTTTGGCTGTACTTGTTTCATGGATAACAGGAGTGCCATTCGTTTTGCACTCCTATGACCCGTTTTTAGCGCTGAAGTCCGCTCTCTGCTGACGTCGCAGAAGTCGGTCCAGGCACCGCATCATCACGACAGTGGAAGTCGGGATCTGCCACGTGCCTGGACCGACACCCGGCTCAGGCTCTCGGCAAGCCACTGAGCGCTTGCACCAGCCGCCCTCTCCACAGCCCATCGTTCCAATGAGCGAGGAGGGTGCAGAGAGCTGTGGCTGAGAGCAGCTCTCTGCTCATGGAGTTGTCAGAACCTAGCGATCGGCGATGTTCGATCGCTCAGGTTTTCAGTGCAGAGGCACCGGGGGACAGGTGCAGCATCGGATTGATGCTTCATCCACCCAGGTAAGTATAAAACTGCAAAAAAGCCCAAACCAATACGTCTCTTTTAAGGATAATTTTTCATTAGTCAAGTTGAGCCTCAACTCCAAAGCAGCAAGCGCAACAGAAATGTATACATGCCATAAATATTAATATCCATGCAATCCAATCTCAGGCCGTAAATGGTGGTAAAGAAGGAAACTGGGTGTAGGATTTCCTTCTGCCCCAAAGCCATAAGCAATTATCCTATTCAGCAGAGGTATTAGTCACCCACAGTTTACCTGTTGTCCTCTAAAGACCTTTTCATGAAATGCGTCAGTGTTTGGTGTTTTGGTTAATGCTTCAATAGACTGTTTCCTGTTCATAAATAGAAATCTCTAAGATTACCAGCTGACATTTTTTTTCCATATCTTCAATTGGTATTAATGGAAAGTCAGCTGCTGTTTTGCAGGAAAATATTCCACAATGTTATAAATGAATGATGACTTGATTCTTCACTAATCCTCCAACTCAGATATTCCTAAAGTAGACTAATCCTAAAAATGTCTCCTCCCACTTCCTAACCTTTATACTGACCAACCTGTGTATAAAAGATATACTGTGTATGTATGTGTGTATATATATATATATATATATATATATATATATATATGTGTGTGTGTGTGTGTGTGTGTGTGTGTGTGTGTGTGTGTGTGTGTATATGTATATATATATGTATATATATATATATATATATATATATATATATATATATATATATATATATATATATATATATATATATATGTATGTGTATATATAATCTATCTTGCCTATTTTCAGCCCACTCCAGTTATGTGATCCAGCGCACACACACACACACACACATATATATATATATATATATATATATATATATATATATATATATATATATATATATATATATATATATATATACATATATACATATACATATACACATACACATACACATACACATACACATACACATACACATACACATACATATACACATACATATACACATACATATACACATACATATACACATACATACACACACACATACACACATACACACCTTAGTTTGAGAGTAACTTGATTTGAGAGCGTTTTGCAAGACAAGCAAAATGTAAGACATTTTGACTTGATATACAAGTAGTGTCATGTCACAATTCAGTATAAAAGAGGTGCCTCTAAGTGTAGCAATATATTGCTAAATGTTGTACCTTCATTAACCACTTAAGGACCGGACCAATATGCTGCTACATGACCCAAGGGGTTTTTACAATTCGGCACTGCGTCGCTTTAACAGACAATTGCGCGGTCATGCGACGTGGCCCCCAAACAAAATTGGCGTCCTTTTTTCCCCACAAATAGAGCTTTCTTTTGGTGGTATTTGATCACCTCTGCGGTTTTTATTTTTTGCGCTATAAACAAAAATAGAGCGTCAATTTTGAAAAAAATGCAATATTTTTTACTTTTTGCTATAATAAATATCCCCCAAAAACATATATAAATAAAAAAAATTTCCTCAGTTTAGGCCGATACATATTCTTCTACCTATTTTTGGTAAATAAAATCGCAATAAGCGTTTATCGGTTGGTTTGCGCAAAATGTATAGCGTTTACAAAACAGGGGATAGTTTTATTGCATTTTTATAAATTATTTTATTTTTTATTTTTTTACTACTAATGGCGGTGATCAGCGTTTTTTTTCGTGACTGCGACATTATGGCGGACACTTCGGAAAATTTTGACACATTTTTGGGACCATTGTCATTTTCACAGCAAAAAATGCATTTAAATTGCATTGTTTATTGTGAAAATGACAGTTGCAGTTTGGGAGTTAACCACAGGGACGCGCTGTAGGGGTTAGGGTTCACCTAGTGTGTGTTTACAACAGTAGGTGGGTGTGGCTGTAGGTCTGACGTCATCGATCGAGTCTCCCTATAAAAGGGATCACTCGATCGATGCAGCGCCACAGTGAAGCACGGGGAAGCCGTGTTTACATACGGCTCTCCCCGTTCTTCAGCTCCAGGGAGCGATCGCGATGGGGCGGCTATAAACGAATAGCCGCGCCGTCGTCCCGGATCGCTCCCCGAGGGAATCCGGCCGCCGCATGTAGCGCGGGGGGGGGGGGTCCCGATCGGACCCCCGACCCGCAAAAAGGCAGGGACGTACAGGTACGCCAATGTGCCTGTACGTGCCATTCTGCCGACGTATATGTACATGTGGTTAAATGTAACCATATTGCTACACTTAGAGGGGCCTCTCTTCTCTTTTATAATCTGCAGCTCCTGCTGGATTTTGCTTCTAATCCCCTTTTGGAGGCTGCCATTAGTGGATGGACAATTTTATGATTACACAAGCTGGTCACGTTGCTATAAAAAAAAAAAAAATTATGGGCTATAAATTGAAGGACTTATGAATAAATGGTTGTGAAACGAATCATTTTGAGTTTCCATTATTTTTTATGGGGAAATTCGATTTGATATACAAGCTTTGTATTACAAGCATGTTTCTGGAACGAATTATGCTCACAATTCAAGGTTTTAAAATTAAAATTAAAAAATGTGTGTGTGTGTGTATTATTATAAAAAAAATGTTGTTTGTCTTGCAAAACGCTCTCAAATCAAGTTACGCTCAAACCAAGGTTTTAATAATAAAATAAAAAATATATATAATTTTTTTGTGGGGGATTAGGGTTAGCGATTTATTGATCTACAATTTGTTTAGTTGATCATTTTTATTTCATTATTGCAGAAAGACTCATGAAAGCACTAAAAAACAAGCAAATTGCAATTTTTAATGCATTTCTATGGGGGAAAAGTCTTAACCACTTCCCGACCGCCGCATGTAGATATACGTCGGCAGAATGGCACGGACAGGCACATCAACGTACCTGTACGTGCCTGCCTAGACGTGGGTCTAGGCAGGCACAATTCGGCACTGCATCGCTTTAACTGACAATTGCGCGGTCGTGCGACGTGGCTCCCAAACAAAATTGGCGTACTTTTTTTTCCCCACAAATCGAGCTTTCTTTTGGTGGTATTTGATAACCTCTGCAGTTTTTATTTTTTACGCTATAAACAAAAATTGAGCGAGAATTGTGAAAAATCAATATTTTTTGCTATAATAAATATCGCCCAAAAATATATATATATATATAAAAAAAAAAAAAATTTCCTCAGTTTTAGGCCGATACGTATTTTTCTACATATTTTTGGTATAAAAAAAAATCGCAATAAGCGTTAATCGATTGGTTTGTGCAAAATGTATAGTGTTTACAGAATAGGGGATAGTTTTATTGCATTTTTATTAATAATTTTTTTTTTTTTTTTTACTACTAATGGCGGCGATCAGCTTTTTTTTTTTTTTCGTGACTACAACATTATGGCCGACACATCAGACAATTTTGACAAATTTTTGGGACCATTGTCATTTTCACAGCAAAAATTGCTATAAAAATGCACTGATTACTATGAAAATGACAATTGCAGTTTGGGAGTTAACCACTAGGGGGCGCTGAAGGGGTTAAGTGTGACCTCATATGTTTCTAACTGTAGGGGGGCGGGGCTGGACGTGTGACGTCATTGATCGCCTTTCCCTATATCAGGGAACAGACGATCACTGACATTGCCACAACAAAGAACAGGGAAGGGGTGTTTACACACACCTCTCCCCGTTCTTCAGCTCCAGGGACCAATCGTGGGACTCCAGCGGCGATCGGGTTCCGCGGCCACGGAGCTTCGGACCGGGTCGCGGGCAGGTTCCGCGGCCACGGAGCTTCGGACCGGGTCGCGGGCCCACGGCTGGGCCATTCTGCCGACGTATATCGGCGTCGGGCGATCCTTAAGTGGTTAATTGCTCCCCAATCATTCCAGAAATCATTGCAAACACTTGCCTTATATCCTCCAGCTCATGTTGCGGCCGTATCCATCATATGTGTGGGCATGTGAAGCCCAGTTCCTTTTTCTTCCTGGTTTTCAGGGAGAGGTGCATGCTGGGCGTTTTTTTTTTTTTTTTTTGGCACAGTAATGCCCAGAGACGTAGGAGGAGGGAGGTAGGAGGAGGTAGCAGGAGGTAGCGGGGTCTTAGGACAGGAAGTTGAGCCACCTAGGACTAGGAACTAGGCAGATTATGAAATTTGCCTAGTAACACTGGAGAAGAGGAGAATAGGGGGGATATGATCCACATGTACAAATATATAAGGGGTCCATATAGTGAACTTGGTGTTGAGTTTTTCACTTTACGTTCAACACTGAGGACAAGGGGACACTCTTTACGTCTAGAGGAAAAGAGATTTCATCTCCAAATTCGGAAAGGTTTCTTCACAGTAAGAGCTGTGAAAATGTGGAACAGACTCCCTCCAGAGGTGGTTCTGGCCAGCTCAGTAGATTGCTTTAAGAAAGGCCTGGATTCTTTCCTAAATGTACAGAATATAACTGAGTACTAAGATTTGTAGGTAAAGTTGATCCGGGGAAAATGCGATTGCCTCTCGGGGGAACAGGAAGGAATTTTTCTACCTGCTGGGTCAACTGTGGGTATGGCGTTGGGTATATGGGATTGTACTATGTTTGTTTTTTATTCTGTTTTTTTTATTTTTTTTATGGTTGAACTGGATGGACTTTTGTCTTTTTTTTTTCAACCTGAATTAACTATGTAACAGGCATATTTGCATACTCCATAGTGTGTTTGCACTGTTAAAAATGTAATATCTTTTAGGGATATTCAGGTGAACAAAAATACAACGGAAAATTAAGAGGGGAGGAGGGGGGCGGGGGAGGGAGGGGAAAAGAACTTGAATAAATGTATGACATTGAAAGGATTATATTATATGAGTAATTGGAAAAGATAATATGAAGGGTTTATATTTATGTAATCTGTTTTTGTATATGATGGGGGAAAAAAATCTTATAAAGAATGAAAGTTAAAAAAAAAAAAATATGTAAAAGCCAGATAGAAGCAAGTAAAATTGTATTTTTATTTGTTTTATTTTTTTTTTACATTAAAGGCAAGCTGTAAATAGAAAGTTCATTTTTAGGGTGGAACTCCACTTTAAATGATGCATTGAACTTGTTACTAATAAAGGCTTGGAAGATCCCCCATCTACTTTCTATATGAGCAAAGGTGAATTGGGGTGAACCTGCACTAAACAGGTCTTCTCCTCTCGGCCTCCATATAGTGAATAAATCTCCTTTTTGGAATATGTTCATTACATGTAGATGAAACCAGTTAGTTTCTTATTCTAGTTCATATTTGTGCCTTGTTCTTTAAAAAAAAAAAAAAAAATAAGTAACATGGTTTTCTTCAATCTCCAGATACGATCCAAATATCTCGATTTTAAAGCCATCTTCGAGGATCCTTGCTATGATGTATTATGCGAGAGAGCCAGGAAAAATCTGGTAAGGGGCCTGTGATTTCTGCTATTGTAATGAGGAAAGGGATGGTCGGCACTCAGAATGCTATTTATTTTATCAAATACATGAACAATGCTGTAAATCCGCATTCACCCGGTTTTCCATTTCTGGTATTGTGCCTGAGAAAAAAGAGCATTCTTGATAAAGAGTCAGGTAATTGGTAGAGCATTGTGTTTGCTTGAGGTTTTTGTGTACATTGTTTGCTGAAAAAAATGGATCTTTTGTACAGCTAGCCATTGTACACAATATATGTGTAGTAACTGCAAAGTCGGCTCATGCAAGCACTATGGTTCCAGCTGTCTGTTTGTGAACTACACAAATATACATTTTCACAAAGTCTGTTTTTAGATCCTTTTTGCCAGATGTTACACTGAAGTACATTTACAGGGGTTTTTGGCTGGGCGGTGGCGAGGGGGTAAGCTCACGTGCTGGTTGCTGCCTTGCTTGCCAGTGCCCATCAATGCTGACCACTAAACTCGCCTACCTGACAGACTGACCTACCTGACATACATACATTGACCTACATACACTGACAGTAGTGACATACATTCATTGAACTACCTGACCTACACTGACGGTAGTGACATGCATGCATTGACGTACACTGACCTACATATACTGACAGTAGTGACATACATGCATTGAACTACCTGACATACATATACACTGGCGGTAGTGGCATGCATATACACTGGCGGTAGTGGCATGCATATACACTGGCGGTAGTGGCATACATATACAGTGCCTTGCGAAAGTATTCGGCCCCCTTGAACTTTGCGACCTTTTGCCACATTTCAGGCTTCAAACATAAAGATATAAAACTGTAATTTTTTTTTTAAGAATCAACAACAAGTGGGACACAATCATGAAGTGGAACGAAATTTATTGGATATTTCAAACTTTTTTTAACAAATAAAAAAACTGAAAAATTGGGCGTGCAAAATTATTCAGCCCCCTTAAGTTAATACTTTGTAGCACCGCCTTTTGCTGCGATTACAGCTGTAAGTCGCTTGGGGTAGGCCTCTATCAGTTTTGCACATCGAGAGACTGACATTTTTGCCCATCCCTCCTTGCAAAACAGCTCGAGCTCAGTGAGGTTGGATGGAGAGCGTTTGTGAACAGCAGTTTTCAGTTCTTTCCACAGATTCTCGATTGGATTCAGGTCTGGACTTTGACTTGGCCATTCTAACACCTGGATATGTTTATTTGTGAACCATTCCATTGTAGATGTTGCTTTATGTTTTGGATCATTGTCTTGTTGGAAGACAAATATCCGTCCCAGTCTAGGGTCTTTTGCAGACTCCATCAGGTTTTCTTCCAGAATGGCCCTGTATTTGGCTCCATCTATCTTCCCATCAATTTTAACCATCTTCCCTGTCCCTGCTGAAGAAAAGCAGGCCCAAACCATGATGCTGCCACCACCATGTTTCACAGTGGGGATGGTTCAGGGGGATGAGCTGTGTTGCTTTTACGCCAAGCAAAGTTTTGCATTGTTGCCAAAAAGTTCGATTTTGGTTTCATCTGACCAGAGCACCTTCTTCCACATGTTTGGTGTGTCTCCCAGGTAGCTTGTGGCAAACTTTAAACGACACTTTTTATGGATATCTTTAAGAAATGGCTTTCTTCTTGCCACTCTTTCATAAAGGCCAGATTTGTGCAGTATACGACTGATTGTTGTCCTATGGACAGAGTCTCCCACCTCAGCTGTAGATCTCTGCAGTTCATCCAGAGTGATCATGGGCCTCTTGGCTGCATCTCTGATCAGTCTTCTCCTTGGATGAGCTGAAAGTTTAGAGGGACGGCCAGGTCTTCGTAGATTTGCAGTGGTCTGATACTCCTTCCATTTCAATATTATCGCTTGCACAGTGCTCCTTGGGATGTTTAAAGCTTGGGAAATCTTTTTGTATCCAAATCCGGCTTTAAACTTCTCCACAACAGTATCTCGGACCTGCCTGGTGTGTTCCTTGTTCTTCATGATGCTCTCTGCCCTTTAAACGGACCTCTGAGACTATCACAGTGCAGGTGCATTTATACGGAGACTTGATTACACACAGGTGGATTCTATTTATCATCATTAGTCATTTAGGTCAACATTGGATCATTCAGAGATCCTCACTGAACTTCCGGAGAGAGTTTTCTGCACTGAAAGGAAAGGGGCTGAATAATTTTGCACTCCCAATTTTTCAGTTTTTTATTTGTTAAAGTTTGAAATATCCAATAAATTTCGTTCCACTTCATGATTGTGTCCCACTTGTTGTTGATTCTTAAAACAAAATTACAGTTTTATATCTTTATGTTTCGAAGCCTGAAATGTGGCAAAAGGTCACAAATTTCAAGGGGGCCGAATACTTTCGCAAGGCACTGTACACTGGCGGTAGTGGCATACATATACACTGGCGGTAGTGGCATACATATACACTGGCGGTAGTGGCATACATATACACTGGCGGTAGTGGCATACATATACACTGGCGGTAGTGGCATACATATACACTGGCGGTAGTGGCATACATATACACTGGCGGTAGTGGCATACATATACACTGGCGGTAGTGGCATACATATACACTGGCGGTAGTGACATGCATATACACTGACCTACCTAACCAGGAGACAGACTTAATGTGTCCTGCAGCTCAGCTAAGCTGTAGTGTGCGGTGAGTGGCGCGCCCATCTTCATCACAGCAGGCAGCCAGAAGAGGAGAGGAGAGCCGAGTGGGTATCGGGGATCCCCTAGTGATGTGGCGCGGAGGCCGCATTGTAATTCTTCCCTTCTGGAGCTTGCAGCGGCTATGATGGACGTCGCACATCCTGCGGTCCCGGCATTGGACCAGTTGGACGTCCATCATAGGCGTTGCAGGCTCCAGAAGGCGCGACCTGCTATGTCACTCGGCGGCGCTCGGGACCAGATCTGTCCCCACTCTGCGTCAGCGCTCGGGAGCCAGGGCTAACAATACAATGGTGCATGCCTGAGACTCAGGGCTTTTCGGGGCTCCAGCCTCCAGCGCCACCGCACAGGACTGATGGTATCGCTCATCTTTTCTTCTACGGGCAAGGTTTTTTCTGGATGCCCCAAACAATTGGAAAGGTTATTCAGAGAAAATGACCTCCACCCCAGTCCTCAGCAGTCCAATCCCTGTACATTTGGCTGAATATTATCAGTCTGTTCCTGATGTTTTTCCTCTAGAGAAGTGGCTTTTTTACTGCCCTTCTTGACACCAGGCCGTCCTCCAAAAGTCTTTGCCTCCCTGTGCATGCCGATGGACTCGGACCTACCTTCTGCCATTGCTGAGCAAGCTCTGCACTGGTGGAGCCCCGATCCCGCAGCTGAATTGACTGTAGGAGAGGGTCCTGGCACTTTGCTGTACTTTCTTGGGTGCCCTGAATCACAAATGCATTGGTTCACATACAACTCTAAAACATAATTACTGTTTTATGGTTTCAAGTTTATTTTCATTGCAATTCATCTAATCACTCTTCATAACATTCTGCAATTTATGCAAATTGACATAAAACTGAAGCAACAGACTTTGTGAAAATTTTATATTTGTGTCATTCTCAAAACTATTGGCCACGGCAGCATATTTATATACAGGGGGTCCCCTACTTTCAAACATCCGACTTTCAAACATCCGACTTGCAAACGGAAGGAGACAACAGAAAGTGAGAGCAAATCTACCCCTAGGAAGGGAAATTCTCTCCTGTAAGGGTTAATATGGGAAAACGGTGTCTCCTCTCCACTGATGCTTTATCACCAATCCTTGTTTCACTAAAAACACAAAATTTACAAAATCCATTTGTCATTGGGACAGAAAGTGAGGTGCAATCTTCTGAACAGATGCACACAGACAGCAAAACAAATGTTACAGGGGTGATAACCCTTCTCTGTTTTCCGAAAAGCTTAAAGCGGGGGTTCACCCAAAAACACCACTATGTACCATCCAAACGAGCATACTAGCGTGAGCTACAGTATGCCTTTTTTTTTTTTTTTTTTGCGCTGTACTTACGGTTTAATCCGTAACTTTCGTTTCAGACCCCCCGCGGGGAAAGGCGTTCCTATGAAGAGGGGAACATGATTGACGGCCGGCTATGGCGCGTCACACGTTCCGAAAATAGCCGGAGTAGGGCTCGGCTCTTCACGGCGCTATACGGCGCCTGCTCACAGACTAGGAGCTGACTGCGCAGGCGCGGTATATGTCCGCGTCCTATTTCGGCTTTTTTCAGGAAGGTGTGACGTGCCATAGCAGGACGTCAATCATGTTCCCCTCTTCATAGTAACGCCCATTTCCCCGCCGGAGTCTGAAACGAAAGTTATGGATTAAACCGTAAGTACAGCGCAAAAAAAAAAGCATACTGTAGCTGACACTAGTATGCTCGTTTGGATGGTAGATAAAGACATTTTTTTTTTTAGGGTGAACCACCGCTTTAAAAATAGATTTTTTTGGCTGGAGCCACACTTTAAAAATGTATCTGTTCAAAATTACAAACAGATTCAACTTGAGAACAAACCTACAGTCCCTGTCATGGTGGGTTTTTTTTTAAGTGCCCTAAGAATTTGTACATGTAGCGCTCACACCCGAGGGAGCTGCTGGTTATAGATTGGGTGGCATGTTACCTCTGTGACTCCGCCATCTAGGGTAGTTGATGAGAGCCAAACAATGGAATGTCCACACAGCAGGTGTCTTTTTCTTGTGCTTTTATTTTACCCAACACAGTAAACGGTAAAACTTGAGGTAGATAGCAAAGATGTATGAGGAGAAGGAATAGCGGATTCAGACCTAACGATAACGGAAACAGTCCTGCTTCCAACGATACTTTACTTTCGTCGCCACTACAGCCGGAGTGGGTATAGTGTACCCGGACAGGCCTCTCACACCGACCTGGCAGCCAGAGTATCACTCGGAACTTTGAGGGAAGATATCTCTGCCACAGACCCTCCCTAGAACTTAGAACATGGTGACAATCCTCCTTGGTAGAATTTGCGCTTGAATCTTCCTCAGGTAGTTTTCAGTTAGGTTACCGACTGACAGGTGGCTAACCTCCAACCTTTTCAGTGTCCGGTTACCTTGATCCCCGATGGATTGTTGAAGCCCTATTGGATTGCCTGCCTCTCTTGGCTCCCCTCAGGCGGACTCCCCACCGAACAGCTATCCTGCTTGAGATCTTCTTAGAATTGGGGACCCAGTTGGTTACTGGGCCCCCGCCACAGCTTCAAATGCTCCGGGCCAACATGGTCCCGGAACCAGGAACACCGCGTGGCACGCATACCCCGTCCTGGTAGGCCATCTCGCTTGGCAGCCGTGATGTGTGATCACCCTGAAGGTGGGTGCCACACCAGGAACAAGACCCCTGCCTTAATGGCGTCTGCCCCAGAAGTACCTTCTCCCAGCATGCCCCGCGAGAGAAACTCCCTCACCATTGGCTGCTGGCAAAAGGCACCCCAGCCTGGGCTCCACTGGCGCCACCTGTCGCCCGGGGTGGTATAGCACCCCGGGAACAATAGAATGGACCCACAGCACAGCCCAGCTGAAACGGAGACCCTTTGAAGAATTGCAATCAGAGTCAATTACACTCTGATTGTCCCTTAACTTTTAATAGCACCGGTACTTGGAAGCAATGCCGATCCTGACCTCCCTGGGGCCCTAAGCAAAATGACATGGCACATTAAAAATGAGAATCGAGGGGCGCTGACGACAGTGACATATCACATTAAAGAAAGCTGAGAAGCGGGGGGGTGTTCTGCTGTCGTTAATGACTCAGCCAGCGAGTTTAGAAGTGGGGTGAGGGTGCAAAAATTACTTCCCACCAGGCGGGGACTCTAGTAATTTGGGGGCTTTTTGCAGCTTTGCGGGGCCCTAAGCAGCTTGCATAGTGAGCCTATAGCGAGGATCGGCCCTGCTTGGAAGTACACAGGCGCTACATACAGTTGAGATGGTTTTGTGCTGCTCAGAGCAACAACGTGGCAGCTTCTTGGTGCACTGTACCTTCCAGATTTGGGGGGCACTCCAGAAGCATAATATAGTAATGAGCTGCAGCTGCTTATTTCATTTTCCTGTAGTCATCTTAAAGTGGTAGTGAAGTCTTCAAAAAAACAGCCCCCCCCCCCCCAAGTTAATGGCATGCATCGTATACTAGCACATTATTAAAAACCTCCAGCAGTGTACACAGATGGTATACAGAACGCCCCGCAGAAATATAATTTCCTGCTTTTGTGAATGGCACTAAGATAGAAGTTAGATTTTTGGCATCCCCTGGGCCAAACATTTCATCTTTGATGAGATGCTTCTATCGAGATGCAGCTGCTGCCACATTTAGAACTTTGCAAATGCAACAGCTGACTGATAACTGTTATACAGTCGCTCCCATTCACATTCACTTTGCACATGGACACAAACAAACAGCTATTTCTTCAGGATAGAAACGGGTAGAAAACCTGCAGCAAAATTAGCTTAAAGGGGTTGTAAAGGAATTTTTTTTTTTTTCCCCTAAACATCTTCCTTTACCTCAGTGCAGTCCTCCTTCACTTACCTCATCCTTCCATTTTGCTTTTAAATGTCCTTATTTCTTCTGAGAAATCCTCACTTCCTGTTCTTCTGTCTGTAAGGCCTCGTACACACGATGGGTTAACCAGAGGACAACGGTCTGATGGACCGTTTTCATCGTTCAAAACCGATCGTGTGTGGGCCCCATAGGTTATTTAACCATAGGTTAAAAAAAAGCCAACTTGCTTTAAATTTACCCGATGGATTCCTAACAGATAGGTTAAAACCGATCGTTAGTAGGCACAACCATCGGTTAAAAATCCACGCATGCTCAGAATCAAGTCGACGCATGCTTGGAAGCATTGAACTTCATTTTTTTCAGCACGTCGTTGTGTTTTACGTCACAGCGTTCTGACCCGATCGGTTATTTAACCGATGGTGTGTGGGCACGACGGACCATCAGTCAGCTTCATCGGTTAAGCGATGACAACGGTCCTTCAGACCGTTCTTATCGGATGGACTGATCGTGTGTACGTGGCTTTACTCACCACCGTAATGCGAGGCTTTCTCCCTGGTGTGGAGAAAGCCTGTTGAGGGGGCGAACAGGCAAGTCAGGACACTCTCTCTTCTTTTCAGATAGAGAAACAAGCTGTGTGTTAGTGGGCGTCCTGACACTCCTGCTCGCCCCCTCAACAGACTTTTTCCACACCAGGGAGAAAGCCTTGCATTGCTGTGTGGAGTTAGACAGAAGAACAGGAAGTGAGGATTTCTCAGAAGAAATAAGGACATTTAAAAGCAAAATGGAAGGATGAATGAGGTAAGTGAAGGAGGACTGCACTAAGGTAAGCTATTTAGGGGGGAAAAAATTCCTTTACAACCGCTTTAAAGCTGGGTTTACATATCCCCAGGGATTTGGGGATATGTAGTTCCTTCACTGGAAGTGTCAGTTCTTAGACTACAGACAGAGGTCATGCATTTTAATCTGTGCCGTGCCATGTGGCATGCCCCGTGTTTGAACACAAAAAGAAACTTCTGATGCCAGAATGTGAAGGTTTACTGTAATATAGGCTACAGTGCAACAAATGACACCATGAAAAAATACATAATCCATGTTAAAGTGGGAGTTCACCCGATTTTTTTTTTTTTTAACATTAGATTGACGCTCATTTTGTGAAGGGGAATCGGGTAGTTTTTTAAAAATCTAAGCAGTACTTGCTGTTTTAGAGAGAGATCTTCTCCGCCGCTTCCGGGTATGGTCTTCGGGACTGGGCGTTCCTATTTGATTGACAGGCTTCCGGCGGTCGCATACAGCGCGTCACGAGTAGCCGAAAGAAGCCGAACGTCGGTGCGGCTCTATACGGCGCCTGCGCACGACGTTCGGCTACTTTCGGATAATAGTGACGCGATGTATGCGACCGTCGGAAGCCTGTCAATCAAATAGGAACGCCCAGAGAAGATCTATCTCTAAAACTCTAAGTACGGCTTCGATTTTAAAAAAAACTACCTGATTCCCCTTGACAAAATGAGCATCAATCTAATGTTACAAATTCACTTTTCGGGTGAACCTCCACTTTAACCATATGCAGGCAAAAAACACAAGGTGCAGGTAGAAAGGTTTATAATGCCTTTTAAGTATAGCAAAAATAATCAACATTCTATTGAAGAGTGTGCCTGGAATGTTTAAAGCCTTTTCTCCCATAAGTCTACACAGAGCTTGGTGTTAAAATGAACCTTATTACATCGTTGGCTCGTTGTGTGATGACAGGATTTGGTACAGATCCCGGAGGAAATAACTTTTTTATAGTTGGTGCTGAATGGCTACTGTGCTTTTCAATCTACTTTGTATTTTTTTCCTCCACAATCCAAAACGAAGATCCAATATCTATCAAATGCAAATATCCCACGGAGTTGAAAACATCATAGTTTTTTTTCTTTTATCTTGCCAGCCAGCTTCGTTACGATACATTGGCACAGATGCTGACGTTGGGGAATATTCACGCGGGCAGTCGAGTGATTGTCATGGAAACCTGCGCTGGTTTAGTGCTGGGCTCTGTTATGGAGCGCATGGGAGGTAAGGCATTAAAGCAACATATATTGTACATTTAATCTGTTCAAACTTCAAAGCATTATTAAAATGGATGGAAACCAAAGCCATAGTTGGCCTTCACACCGCTTGCCGTAAGCAATTGTAAACGCTCTAACTTCATAACATTTACATGCTAAAAGCTTTGTATCATTTATTTATATATATATATATATATATATATATATATATATATATATATATATATATATATATATATATATATATATATATATATACAGGGCTTTTTTTCAGGGGGAACTTGGGGGAACTCAGTTCCACCACCTCTGGCTCAGACCCTTTGGTGCCTGCTCACCACAATCACTTGTAAACACAGAAGTCTGGTTTCTGTGTTTACAAGTGACAGCTCTGCACTCTGTGTTTAACCCCCTGAACTCTGCACTCTGTGTGTAATGCAATCCTGGTAGTTAATGCCCCTTTAAGACCCTTCTACTGTTTGTGAAATCTGAACGGGGTTGTGGTTGAGTTCCTGCACCTATTTTCTGAGAAAAAAAGCTCTGTATATATATATATATATATATATATATATATACATACACACACACACACACACACACTTTGTTGTTGCTTTGTTCGTCAGCAGCCAGTCTTGTCTACTTGCATACAATGCAGAGACAAGGTCCTCTAAGGTCCCAGGGGACACGTGCCAATCTGCTCAAGATATATGAACAGAAATCCCCCCACAAAACCGCTGAGCATTAACTTTGCATGCTTACCCGCTAAGCATAAATTACACCTCCTCCCAGTACAAATGTGCTCCCCTGCTGAAATCCTTCTAAGCCCATATCTTTAACCCCTCAAATCCCCCCCCACCCCCAAAAAAATCAAGAACAAATCCTCTACCCCTAAAATGCCCCCTCCTGGCACACATATTCTCCCCCAGTTCAAATCCCTCCCTCAGCACAGAGTCATGCTTAATCCCTCCCTATTGGCACAAATCCTCATCCCTTCCATCCCCCCCTCCCAATACAAATTTCCCTAAATGACTACTCTTGGCACCCCTCCCCAAAATTTGACCCTTTTAGAACAATACCTACCCCCTGCCGCCCTACAAATTCCCCCTCTCAACACAAATCCCCTCACCCCCAATCTCCTTGTTGTGCGCCCCCCCCCCCTTTCAGCTCGCATGATACCACAGTGCCCAGGGCAACCGCTCCTTTAGCCTCCCCTTAGCCTCCCCTTGTCCTGGCCTTGCTTGCATACACTTCCAGCAATGGTTGCATGGCATTTCTTAGAGCAGGTGTTCTGTAGGTGTGAACAGTGGACCAGGCTTGCAAATGTGTTTTTAAATGGCTACTTGCAGTCTCCATCGGAAACCCATAAGATAGGGTCTACGTTTATAGATATTGAAAAACATTAAACCTGTTGAAGAAGAACTTAAAGCAGATCTTCACCCAAAAGAGCAAGTTCTACTTTTTATGGCCTCCTCCCTCGCTCCTGGTAAAGAAATTGCACTTTTGAGAGCAGGTACCTGATTTTGACAGGTATCCACTCCAATCGCCTAGGCCAGGGGTCTTCAAACTCCGGCCCATGGGCTGGATGTGGCCCTTTCATTGTCTTTTATTCTGCCCTTGGGGCACCATTTTTTCCACTTATGGGGCACTATTTCTCCATCTGACATCACTGTAATGTATTTTTTTTTATTTTTTATTTTTTTACTAGCACTGATCACCAAGCCTATGGCATTGTTTACTCCCACCAATGCCAGGGCATTTTCTATACTCTCGTTAGCCACAGTTCGGGCCCCCCTAATATTTGAAGGGCAGTAAACTGGCCCTTTGTTTCAAAAGTTTGGAGACCCCTGGCCCAGGCGATTGGAAGTTCTCACCCTCCCCCCCATCTTCACGAATATTGCAACAGCTGGCATTTTATTCTCCAGGGCCTCTGCTTTCAGACAATGTATAATGTTTAGGGGTTCTAAGTAATTTTCTACACCGTCGTATCTCCTACCTGAATCCGGCCCTAGATGTGCAAAGTTAGTAGAGACAAATCCCAACAGGCTAAAGGCTGGAAATAAAGCAAAAGGTGATTCAATAAAATCCTGACACAAGGGGGCGATCCTTTTTCCAACTCAGTGATTTCTGTTTTTGAATTGCTATTTTTTTGCTGACATATTGGTGTAAGGTCTTTCAATTGGATGTTATAAGTTGCACTAAGTAAACACAGCTGGATGAAACAACTGTGTCGGTCTTCATTTCAGGCTGCACAGCAACAAAATGTGATTATTTTCTTTACCCACTGTATACCTTTTTAATGTCTGTGTTTATCATATTTACACTATTAACAAGCACTCAACATCCATTTGTTGTTTTTTTGTTTTGTTTTAATTGTACAGGTGCTAAAGCATTTTAGAAAAATATACTGACCATTTTTGTCACATAAGTGGAAGGTTTTCTAACGTTCCAACAATGTTCTTTTTTTTTTTTTTTTACAAGTGCCTCTTGTTTTGAGCACATTTACAATTCGGAAATGGATTTGGAAGTCTGACTATCCTAGCCCGGCGCTCCCCTTCTTTTGTAATATTGATATTGCCTGCGTCAGCCCTTTCATTGATGGCCATGTTCAGAGCCGAGTTAAATCTCTGTGTCTCTAAGTAAATATACAGCCTGGAGCCAGGATGAGTCGTGTTGTAGAGGTGTTGGAACACAATAGGACACAAAGCATTATTGTTTTTCCTTTTGTTGTTGATATTCGTAGAGAACACAACCATGGCAGGGTCCTATGACGTTCATAAATTATGGAATGATTGTGTAGGTTATACACAGGGATATAATGGCCTTGTCCCTCCCCTGGTTTGCAGGGTTTATGTAAAGAAAATTGACACTGTAAAATGTACAGACCTTGATGGATCACTAGAGAAATAAAAGACTCCGTCATAATTTCAGGTATTTGGTTTAAAAGAGGCCTCCTTTTCCAAGGAGACCCTGTTGTGTCACTAGATCAAAACGTCAGATGTATCTGGGAACCTCCCCGCTTTGCTTTTGAGGATGTGATTTATGAGGCTCGATGCACCACATGTGTTGGGGAATGCCCCCCGGATCAAGGGGTTTTGGCATGGGGTCTTTTCGATGCTTGTTGTTCAGTCGTTTAGTTGTGTCCGACTCTTCGTGACCACATAGACCATAGCACGCTAAGCTTTTCTGTCCTTCACTAGCTCCCGGAGCTTTCTTAACTTCATGTTCATTGTTTCGATGATGGTATCCCTCCATCTTGTTTTCAGTCTCCTTTTTCCTTCCATGTTTCCCCAGCATCAGGGTCTTTTCCAATGAGTTCAGCAACTTACACAGCAGCCCCAAATATGTTTACTTAACGATGAACCCATCAAGGATATTCCACGATATTCACAAAGACGGATATTCTTAAATTTCTTGGCAGCCACAATTGCTATCGACGGAGCGTGGAGAAATCCCACGGGTTCTTGGCATAGGTTAAAAGGAAAGTTTTGTGGATCATGGTCTAAATTTCTGGGATAATCAATGACACCTCTACATATTTTGATTAAACATGGGACCCGTGGGCCCATTAGCTTTTTAATCAAATGCAATTTCCAACTGAAGTAGATCCAGTGTTGGGTAGAGAGCTCCAGGTCTGATTCTTCTTTTCTTCGCTCTACTTTCTCTCTTATGCACTTTGACTGCCTCATCCTCTGCTTTTCAACAGGGGTCTGATGACCCCTTGTCCTCAACAGGACTATGTCTGATGTCAATGCTTCATCTGTCCATAACCAGCACTATCCAAGAGCCATTTGGCTCACCCAGTCACCAGCCGTACTTCAGTGTAGGGTGAACGACAACATCAAACTGCCTTTTATTCCAGCATATGTTACAACAGATATTCAACTCTGAGACATTTCCCCCCACCCTTGGATTCAGGGTGGGTTAAACTGTCCAATGACAATAGACACACAAGTCCGCTGTATTCAAACTTCTCATCAGTAAACAGTCTTATCAGGGGACTGCTGGAGGAGTCCCCCCACCCTCTTTCCTCACAGCGAACACACTTGCACATCCCATAATATTAGAGGCAGACGGCCACAATAGAATAAGAGTACAGTCACACCCCAAACGATCACAGCAAAGAGTACACAACCAAATGAGACTGTGTGTGTATATGTATGTGTGTGTGTGTGTGTATATGTATATGTGTGTATATATATATCACACCACACACCCCATTCCAATGTGGCTGTACAGTAGTCCGATTAGTACAGATTAGACTGCATGTCCAGATCACCCTATGCCCCTATTAGAGACACTGGGTGATTTACACATTAGAGCGCCTGGGAAGCTGGACACACAATTTCCAGCGTTCTCCAAGGTAAGCTAAGTTGCACAAACTCCCCACCCAAAGTGACTCCTGTCACAAGGGGTATTACACAGCCCTGGCCAAAAGTTCAGTGTTTAGATCTTTTTGTCAGATGTTACTATAGTATAGTATACTGTAGTATAATTACAAGCATTTCATAAGTGTCAAAGGCTTTTATTGACAATTATATTAAGTTTATGCAGAGTCAAAATTTCAAGAGCTTCATCGTTGAACGTCCCGTTCAGCCACCCTGCTGGGTATATCCCCTGCTGGGTATATCTTGTCTCGCTGCCAGGATATTGGTGGTATTGTGGCATCCGTTCCAAAGCAAGGCTTGGTGTGCAGAGGAGGACAGCGTGCAGTGATGAATGTGGCCGATATGCAACCCGATTCAGAACGTGCGTACTGCGAATGGCCCAGCAGTCACGCTTTTTTTTTTTTCAGCTGTCTGACGGCTTGAAAAAGGAGCGTAACTGCACAGTACGCACAGTTTTAAAATGCGTTGCATACCAGTAACATTACGGCGCACGGCCCTCGTCGGCGCCCCAAGCCTCGCTTTGGAACTGATTCCATCATACAGCCGACTTCCTGACAGCGAGACACAATGATATACCTGGTGGCTGAATGGGACATTCACAGATGGGAGCCCTTTGGGAAATTCTCCTTTTATTACAGATGTGCCTATTTTATTTTGTCTTCTGTACGCTTTTCAAGTGCACCTTACTTTAAAACGGCCTTTGTTATCCCAAGGGTACCTTTATGTTGAAAAGGTTAATTTTCTTGTCTCTGGAACCGCTGCTAAAAATGACTAGCTACAACTCATGATACATTAATGTGATTATCAGTGGGAAGAATGCTCCTTACTCTTGTGGCCCAGCTGCATTGTTGGGTTTGGTATCTCTCATCTCATCTTCCTCTTCACAATACCCCACAGATTCTCTATGGGGTTTAGGTCAGGCGAGTTTGCTGGCCAATCAAGCACAGTGATACCATAATCAATAAACCAGGTAATGGTAGTTTGGGTAGGTGTCAAGTACTGCTGAAAAATGAAATCTGCATTTCCATAAAGCTGGTCAGCAGAAGGAAGCATGAAGTGCTCTAGAATCTCCTGGTAGACGGCTGTGCTGACTTTGGACTTGATAAAACACAGTGGCCCAACACCAGCAGATGACATGGCTCCCTAAATCAAGGTCCCATAGTCTGGAGGAAGAGTGAAGAAAATCCACGTTTCATGAGGTCCAGTGTGAAGTTTCCACGGTCCGTGATTTTTGGTGTTGGTCCACTGTGTTTTATCAAGTCCAAAGTCAGCGCAGCCTTCTACCATGAAATCTAGAGCACTTCATGCTTCCCTCTGCTGACCAGCTTTATGGAGATGCTGATTTTGTTTTCCAGCAGAACTTGGCATCGCCCACACTGCAAAAAGTACCAATACCTGGTTTAATGATCATGGTATTACTGTAAGAAAAGAAATGGCTGCACATCGAGGTATTCCGATTGCCTTTTATTGTTCAAAGTGATAACACCAAAGACAACAACACGAGGTCACGTAGAAGCGTTTCACACAAACATCTTGTGCTTAATCATTACCAATCATTTGGTAATGATTAAGCACAAGATGTTTGTGTGAAACGCGTCTACGTGACCTTGTGTTGTTGTCTTTGGTGTTATCACTTTGAACAATAAAAGGCAATCGGAATACCTCGATGTGCAGCCATTTCTTTTCTTGCAAGTTTCCCATGGAGGCGGGCCGGGGCTGGCACTCTACGAGATATTCCACCTCAGGTTACCATCATCAACACCTGGAGCAGCGGCTCTTTTTCTTTGTATATGGTATTACTGTGCTTGATTGGCCAGCAAACTCGCCTGACCTAAACCCCATAGAGAATCTGTGGGGTATTGTCAAGAGGAAGATCAAACACCAGACCCAACACGACTAAAACGTTTAATTCTTTAACCACTTCCCGCCCGGTCAATATACAATTGACGTCCGGGAAGTGGTTGTAAAATCCTGACTGGACGTCTATTGACGTCCTGCAGGATTTCATGCCGTGGGGGAGCACGGTGATCGGTGGTGCGGGGTGTCAGTCTGACACCCTGTATCTCCGATTTCGGTAAAGAGCCTCCGGCGGTGGCTCTTTACCACGTAATCAGCCGTGTCCAACCACGGCTGATCACGATGTAAACAGGAAGAGCAGTTGATCGGCTCTTCCTCACTCGCGTCTGACAGACGTGAGTAGAGGAGAGCCGATCAGCAGCTCTCCTGACGGGGGTTCGCGCTGATTGTTTATCAGCGCAGCCCCCCCTCGGATGGCAACACTGGACCACCAGGGAGTGCCCCCCAGTTGCCAAATGGGGCAAAAAAAAAACGAACAATTGATGCCAATCGGTGCCCACAAATGGGCACTGACTGGTAACATGGGCACTGACTGTAATGATGGCCAGCAATGCCATCAGTGCCACCTTAGTGCCCATCTATGCCCAGTGCCGCCTATGAGTGCCCATCAGTGCCGCCTATGAATGCACATCAGTGCAGCATACCAGCGCCGCCTATCAGTGCCGCCTATCGGTGCCCATAATTGAAGCAAACGTATTTACAAAAAAAATTACAGAAAAAATAAATACACATTTTTCAAAAATGTTGGTCGTTTTTTAGTTGCGCAAAAAATAAAAATGGCAGAGGTGATCAAATGCCACCAAAAGAAAGCTTTATTTGTGGGAACAAAATGATAAAAATTTCATTTGGGTAGCATGACCGCGCAATTGTCATTCAAATTGCGACAGTGCTGAAAGCTGAAAATTGGCCTGGGCAGGAAGGTGCAGGAAGTGGTTAACTGTGTATTCCCCCTTGGCTCCTGATTTCTGGCTACTGAGGTCCACAATATTTTAGTATGTCCATTTTCTTACACAATAATGGCCCATTGTCCTCCACCCTAAATAAACGCATTTTCTGTGGCCATATCCTTGCTAATTTACATCGAAAAATGCTAAAACCTAATTTCAAAAATTTAAATTTCCTGTTTTTTTTTTTTTTCTCTCCCAAGGATATGGATCTGTTATCCAGATGTACCCAGGCACTGGACCTGTTAGAGCTGCAACAGATTGCTTTGGTTTTCCCAAATCTTTCTCGGAATCCCTGTATGAGTTTCCTCTCAGTAAGGTGGAGAGCCTGATCTCTGGGACTTTCTCTGGCCACAGCCGTGTTTCTGCACAGCGGGACTCTGTACAAGGTGGTGATGAGGAAAGCAATGGATCAACTGCCGAAAAAAAAGAACCTGCCCAGGACGTTGCTGAAGAGACTTGTCCTGTCACAGAACCTGAAGGCTCGGCAGACTCTAGCCAGCCGGAGACCCAAGAGGAGATGGAAGTCTCTGGTGAGGAGAGCAATGAGAGAGACCAGAATCCCGAAAAGAAACAGATTGTAAGTGCCAGCCTGCCGCAATGGACAGGGTTTCTTTTACAAACAGAATAGCCTTAAAAGTGATACTATCTATTTAACCACCTAAAACGACTTTTTTTCCGCCAAAAAAAAAATATTAAAAGCCAGCAGCTACAAATACTGCAGCTGCTGACTTTTAATATTAGGACACTTACCTGTCCTGGAGTCCAGCGGCGTCCGCAGCAGAGGACGAGCGATCGCTCGTCGCTCTGCTGCTCCCCCTCCATCCACGCTGAGGGAACCAGGAAGTGAAGCGCTGCGGCTTCACTGCCCGGTTCCCTACGGCGCGAGTCGCGCCGCGCCCGCAGATTGGCTCCCACTGTGTGCTGGGAGCCGAGTGTTCCCAGCACACAACGGGGGGGGCGACGGGATGTGACGGAATGCCCGTCTTTTGCCCGTGAATGCCGGGCCAGAAGTGGGTGCAAATACCTGTCTTTAGACAGGTATCTGCACCCCCCTCCCCCCTGAAAGGTGTCAAATGTGACACCGGAGGGGGGGCGGGTTCCGATCAGCGGGACTTCACTTTAGGGTGGAGAACCGCTTTAAGACCCGTACCATTATGCACGTTAAGGACCCTGCCCCTTTTTGCGATTCGGCACTGCGTCGCTTTAACTGACAATTGCACGGTCGTGCGACGTGGCTCCCAAACAAAATTGACGTCCTTTTTTCCCACAAATAGAGCTTTCTTTTGGTGGTATTTGATCGCCTCTACGTTTTTTTTTTTGCGCTATAAACAAAAAAAGAGCGACAATTTTGAAAAAAAATCTTTTTTTTTTCATTTTGCTATAATATCCCCAAAAATATATAAAAAAAAATTCCTCAGTTTAGGCCAATACGTAATCTTCTATACATTAAAAAAATTGCAATAAGCGTTTATCGATATTTTTTACATTTTGCTATAATAAATATCCCCAAAAAAGATGTTTTATTTTTTTTTATTTTTTTTTTTTAGGTCGAGACGTAGTCTTCTACATATTTTTGGCAAAAAAATTGCAATAAGCGTTTATCGATTGGTTTGCGCAAAATTTATAGCGTTTACAAAATAGGGGATAGTTTATGCCATTTTTTATTAATATTACACACACCTCTCCCCATTCTTCAGCTCCGCTGACCGATCGTGGGACACCGGCGGCGATCGGGTCCCGCGGGCGCGGTCACAGAGCTTTGGACCGGGTCGCGAGCGCACCGCCGGCGGCGTGCTCACGTCCTTACGGCTGGGCCTTGAAGAGACACGTACAGGTACATAATTGTGCCCAGCCCTGCCATTCTGCAGACGTATATCGGCGTGAAGGGGTCCTTAAGTGGTTAAAGCTGAGCTTTAACCCCACAAAAATCCGTGGTGCATGCACATCCCTAAATTTATTTGTAGAATCAAAGGTTTTTGTGTAACCTACTTTATTTTTTATTTTTTTTCCTTCCCTCTCTCTTCCTGGTTTTTAATAGGCACTGGTAACAGTCGGGGGCCTCACAGAAGCCCTCTGGGAAGGCTACATCACCAGTGATTTCTAGGAAGATGATGCCTGTTTTGGCTCATGCGCTAGTTGTACATGGCGCATGAGCGAGATCAGGCGCTAACATCAGCAATGGGCTGGCACGCAATAGGGAAGAGGCCAACCACCAATGACACCATTTTCAAAAACGGTGTGGAGCTTAATTGCCTGCCGACCAGCCGCCATTGTTATACTGCGGCAGGTTGGCACGGCGTCACAAATCGTCATAGGTGTAAGTCAGCCGCTTTAAGGCTCCATTCACATCTAGCGGACGAAATCGCGGCGTTTTGTCACCGCAAATCGCTGTAAAAATAGCGGCGTTTTGTACCGCGATTTGCGGCGACAAAACGCCGGTATTGTCCGCCTAGATGTGCCCCAAGATGACCCCCTCTATGGAGATGATTCCCATCTCCTAGCCGAACGCTCGAAGACGCCTGAAAAAAAGGTCCGGGACCTTTTTTCAAGCGGCAGACGACAGGCGTTCGGCGTGGAGATGTGAACCATCTCCATAGAGGGACATCTGTTTTCAGCCCTCTGACGGCAGCGGCGTAGCGCTACAGGCGTAAAAACGCCTAGGTGTGAATGCGGGCTAAGAGCTGATGCATGTGGCTGGGAAGTAGAGATAGATCTGCTGTTCCTAGTGATCAGGAACACCCATCTCTCGCTACTCCCTGTCCCTGTTTCTAGCAAAAAAAAAAATAGATTTTAACTTGTAAACAGCAAGTTTGAAAAATAGTCCCTAAGGGCCCTTTCACACTGGTGCGTTTTTCCCGCGATTTTAACGCTCCGTTTTTACCGCGTCAATGGAGGGGGCATGGGGAGCGTTTTATGGGTGTTTTAATAGCGCTATTTTTACCGCAAAA
The DNA here is from genome assembly GCF_905171775.1 of Rana temporaria. Classification (NCBI taxonomy): domain Eukaryota; kingdom Metazoa; phylum Chordata; class Amphibia; order Anura; family Ranidae; genus Rana; species Rana temporaria. Next base: position 462,963,799 of record NC_053492.1, on the reverse strand, counting down.
ACACACCAGTGTGAAAGGGCCCTTAGTGGTTAACCACTTGCCGCCCGCCAATGACAAATTGACGTTGGCAAAGTGGTTGTAGAATCCTGAGTGGACGTCATATGACGTCCTCAGGATTTTGAGCCGCTGCGCACCACCAGGGATGCCCACTGGACCACCAGGGATGCAAAACAAAAGGTATGCCACCCTAGACCACCAGGGATGACAATGACACAAAAAATGGATGCCAATCAGTGCCAACAATGGGCATCACTGATTGGCAGGCATTGATTGGCATTCATTAGTACAACGCATACGATCGTGCCCATCCGTGCCGCCTATCCAAGCCTATCCGTGCCGATCGGCTGCTCCTGTGACAGGGGGGGTTTGTGCTGATCGATTATCAGCACAGCCCCCCCGAGGATGCCCACTGGACCACCAGGGATGCAAAAAAAAGGTATGCCACCCTAGACCACCAGGGATGACAATGATACAAAAAATGGATGCCAATCAGTGCCCACAATGGGCATCACTGATTGGCAGGCATTGATTGGCATCCATTAGTACAACGCATACGATCGTGCCCATCCGTGCCGCCTATCCAAGCCCATCCTTGCAGCCTATCCATGCCGCCTATCAGTGCCCATCAGTGCCGCCTTATTAGTGCCCGTCAGTGCAGTACCATCAGTGCCCATCAGTGAAGGAGAAAACATACTTATTTACAATGTTTTATAACAGAAACAAAAAACTTTTTTTTTCTAAATATTCAGTAATTTTTTTATTTTATTTTCAGAAAATAAATATCGCAGAGGTGATCATATACCACCAAAAGAAAGCTCTATTTGTGGGTACAAAATGATAAAAATTTAGTTTGGGTACAGTGTGGCATGACCGCGCAATTGTCATTCAAAGTGCAACAGCGCTGAAAGCTAAAAATTGGTCTGGGCGGGAAGGTGTATAAGTGCCCCGTATGGAAGTGGTTAAAGTAGAACTATAGGCAAACTTTTTATATAGATAGAGCGAGAACCCCTGTTTTTTTGTGTCCCATAGGGGAGATTTATCTTCCTCTCCCATAGCCAAGACAGGAATTTGGAAGGAATTTCTCCAAACCGAGAGAATCTCTTGTTGTCACCAGGGTAACCAGAACAAATGTCCCCATTAGAATATTCTCCCTCTTTTCCAGTTCTGGGGACAACCCAAAAGTTTTGCCTTTTTAGTTATTTTTTTAAATAACAAAAACCTCAGTGTTGTAAGAGAAAATATATTATTGTTGGTGCAAATTTACATTTCTGCTCATCTGTATATATATCCTTCTCATTCTAATAAGTCCGTGTTCACGTGTCCAGTGTTGAGCTATTGAATATGGATTTTCCAGTTCTTTTCTCTGAAATGCTTTTTGGCCTTTTCCATCTGTCTCCTCAAAGGATAAGAAGACGGCATTTTGTAGAATGAATTCTGTTGAATTCCTCGGATGACAATGGGAAGATGAAAGCCGGGTTATTTGCATGCAGGGATAAGAATACCATTGTCGCTATTGTGGATTTGATTGTTTCTGTGTTCAGTTTATATATTTGCATATTTTTTTTTACCTTCCAAATTCCAGCAAGGGTTGAAATTCACACACTTCTGCAACATTCTATAGCTAGGAGGGTGACCCAAATCCCCCCCCCCCAAATATTCATGAACTATAGGTTCCTGTGTCACTTTCCAGCCACCCTATAATGAACATCAATAGTAGAAGGGAGGACACAGTCACATTTTACCCTTTCTTCGACCGCTAGCAGGGGTTAAAAGCGCCCCCCCCACGTTAAAATGTAATAACACCCCACTGTGTCCCCTGCATCTTTCAATATCTCTTTGTCACTACTGTTTACCCTCTCCACAACTGCACCTCTGGACCCCTTTACATTACACAGCACCCTGCATCACTGGACCCCTTTACATTACACAGCACCTCTTTCCCTTGAATGAAACGCTACACTATATGGACAGTATATTTATTTCAGGTCTAAAAGAGGAACCTTTCGGAATGAGGGACAAATGTATTTGATTCCAGAAGAGGGACAGGCACTCTTAATAAGGGACAACTAGAGGGGAGGGGAGCCCTGCAGTCACCGCTTCAAATCGTCCCCAGGGCCAGTTCAGCCCTGCGCCTGGCTCTCCCTGGCGATTTCAGGGGGGGGGGAATGACCCCCCTTGCCCTATGGAGCGGACGCCCATGACCACAACCCTTTTCATTCCAGTACTAGAAAGTCAAAAATGATGCATAGTATCTCCTCAATCACCACCACCTTTTTTATTCCAGTACAGTGGAACCTTGGATTACGAGAATAATTCGTTCCAGGAGAATGCTCGTAATCCAAAGTACTCGCATATCAAAGCGAGTTTCCCCGTAGAAGTCAATGGAAACGAAAATAGTTTGTTCCACATTGACTTCAATGGCATGCAATACCGCATGCAGCCAGAGCCTTATTAAACACTCGGAAAGGGACAAGGACACCTCGGCTGAACTCTGAAGACCTTGGGAACTGAGTGTTTCCGCAGTTTTCTGACAATTTCCAAACGGCTCAGATTGTCTCTGGCGCCCCCCTACCTCAGGCCAAACTCAGTATTGCACACCGCTTTGTCTTGAATCCTGATCGTTTTGCGAGACAACACTCGCAAACCGAGTTAGTGTTTTTTTTTTTTTTTTAATACAGTGCTTGTATTGCGAAGCGCTCGGTAACCACGTTGCTCGCAATCTGAGGTTCCACTGTACTTTAAAGTCAAAAACTTTACACAATGCTTCCATCATCCTCATCACCACCACCACTCATTTCATTCCCGTAGTAGAAAGTAAAAACTTTCTGTACTTTCACCATCACCCATTTCATTTAAGTACTAGAAAGTCAAAAACTTTGCATATGGCTTCCACCGTCACCACCACCCATTTCATTCACTTAGTATAATGTCAAAAACTTTGGATGGTATTTCCACCACCAATTTCATTCCAGTACTAGAAAGTCAAAAACTTTGCATATGGCTTCTGCCATCACAACCACCACCAATTTCATTCACTTACTAGAAAGTCAAAAACCTTTGCATAGTACTAACACCATCACCACCACCCATTTCATTCCAGTACTAGCAAGTTAAACACTATGGGGCAGATCCACATACCTACGCTGCGCCCGGCGCAGATGTGAGATACGCTACGCCACTGTAACTTACTTTGCAAATCTTTGAATCCTGAAAGAATTTGTGCCATAAGTTACGGCGGCCTAGTGCATCTTTCGCGGCGTAAGGGCGCGGAATTCAAATGCGGCGAGTAAGGGGCGTGTTTCATTTAAATGAAGCGCATCCCCGCGCCGAACGACCTGCGCATGCCCCGTCCGTCAAAACTCCCAGGGTGCATTGCTCCAAATGACGTCGCAAGGACGTCATTGTTTTCGACGTGAACGTAAATAGCGTCCAGCCCCATTCACGGATGACTTACGCAAACGATGTAAAATTTTCAAAATTATACGCGGGAACGACGGCCATACTTAACATGGAGTACGCCACCAGATAGCAGCTTTAACTATACGCCGGAAAAAGCCGGACCGAAACGACGTAAAAGAATGCGACGGCCGCTCGTACGTTCGTGGATATAGCGAATTTGCATACTCGACGCGGATTACGACGTGAATGCCACCCAGCGGCCGCCGGAAAATTGCATCTTGGATCCGACGGCGTACTAAGGCGTACGCCTGTCGGATCTCACACAGATGCCGTCGTATCTTGTTTGGTGGATACCAAAACAATGATACGACGCGCCCAATTTTTTGAATTAAGCGGCGTATCAAGAGATACGCCGGCGTAATTTCTTTCAGGATCTGCCCCTTTGCACAGGACCTCTACCATCATAACCTCAATCCATTTAATTTCAGTAGTAGAAATGAAAAACTTTGTATAGTACTTTCACCACAACCACTCATTGCATTTCAATAGAAGAAAGTCAAAAACTTTTCATAGTAATTACACCATTGCTACCACCCTTTTCATTCCAGTAGTATAATGTGAAAAGGTTTGGATGGTGTTTCCACCACCACCAATTTCATTCCAGTACTAGAAAACCTAGAACTTTGCACAGTAATTCCACCACCACCACTCATTTCATTCCAGTACTTTGTCGTCAGAAGCTTTGCATAGTAAATTTAAGGGCCCAACAACCACGTCATGACCCAGGGAGTCTGGTCAATCTTGGCTGCCTACTCCCTCGCTAGCCAGAGGCACCTCTTTCGCTTTACTCAATTCTCTGGTGATGTTGTGGGTTTCATCTTTTCGGGTCAGTACCCCAGATAGAGGAACCATTTGTCCCCATACACACACAGGCATCCAGCAAGATGTAGCTGCACAACACTGGGAAGTGCTAGAAGCCAATCCAATAAGTACCATTCCCAGGTCTTGTCCCAGAAGACATGCCGCCAGTCTGTAGCCAGCAGGATGTTAGGATTTCGCCCTCTCCATAAAGAAGCATCGCACAAGGTTGCTTTTGCTCAACAACACAAAAACCTTACTGTAACTAGGGTACTTGCAGTCTACAACCTCTCCCCCTTTTTTTTTTTTTTTTTTTTTAATCTTGCACTTTATTCTTCAAAAGTAAAACTTAATTTCTCGTCTTTCCTTCTGCTTCCAAGTTGGGGGTAGTCCCATTCACAGCAATTGGCATGGTGGTGTTCTGTCAATATCTCCAACCCGTCAGAATCTCCAGCCGCGTCTCTTCCGGTTTATTTAAAACTTTAGTAATCAGAGATTTTGATGAATTGGTGGTTGGATACAACACCGACAACCAAATGGTGTCCGGTACAGGAAGACTGAGCAGTTGTGATAGCACAGCGGCTAACGAGAACAAAGTTGTCGCCGTTTCAGGGGCGGCCATTTTATTGGCTAGTATCGGCGCGGAGTAAGAAACTCTGCTCCTAATATCCTGGACTCTATTCGGTTGCCAGTGTTGTGTCCAACCACCAATTCAAAAACTTCAATTACTGCTGGTTTTAAATAAACCGGAAGTTAAGCAGTTGGAGTTTGACGGGTTGGAGAACTTGACAGAACAGTGGCACCAATTTTGTTTAAATGTTTTTCTTTTTTTTTTTTTTGTGTGTATACATACATACATACATACATACATACATACAGGTTTGACAAATTTGCTTGGAATCTAGGAGCCAGCTAAAAAAGTTAGGAGCCAGAAAACGCACCCCGTCCCGACGAGCTTGTGCGCAGAAGCGAACACATACATGAGCAGCGCCCGCATATATAAACGGTGTTCAAACCACACATGTGAGGTATCGCCGTGATTGGTAGAGCGAGAGCAATAATTCTTGCCCTAGACCTCCTCTGTAACTCAAAACATGCAACCTGTAGATTTTTTTATTCGTCGCCTATGAAGATTTTAAAGGGTAAAAGTTTGTCGGCATTCCACGAGCGGACGCAATTTTGAAGCGTGACATGTTGGGTATGAATTTACTCGGCGTAACATTATCTTTCATAATATTAAAAAAAAATGGGGATAACTTTACTGTTGTCTTATTTTTTAATTAAAAAAAGTGTAATTCTTTCCCAAAAAAGTGCGCTTGTAAGACCGCTGCGCAAATACGGCGTGACAGAAAGTATTGCAACGATCGCCATTTTATTCTCTAGGGTGTTAGGATAAAAAATATATATATTGTTTGGGGGTTCTAATTAGAGGGAAGAAGATGGCAGTGAAAATAGTGAAAAATTACATTAGAATTGCTGTTTAACTTGTAATACCAACGGCCACCACCAGATGGCGCCAGCTCACACATCTGGTGGTAATAATTTGTAATACCAACGGCTCACCACCAGATGGTGCCTTCCAAGCCAAGTCGCCAGGACACCATTTCTAGTCGTCATGGCGACCTGGCGCCCAGGATTTGTCGAGCCCTGATATATATATATATATATATATATATATATATATATATATATATATATATATATATATATATATATATATATAATATAATATAATATAATATAATATAATATAATATAATATAATATAATATAATATAATATATATATATATATATATATATATATATATATGTGTTTTTTTTTTTTTTATATGAACAGATGACTCGCTCTATCCATGCTGCACAACGCGGATGGAAGAATCTTGCACTGCATCCATTATATTTTGGCAGCTGTCCCCACTGGCTGTCAAAATCCCTGAACAATGCCTCCATCTGACTGGATGCAGCTGCTGTCCTGGCAACAATTTTCCAACTGGCTTCATTGATTTTCATTTGAAGGATGCTGGCTGCAGTGGTGCCGTCAGGGCCAACCACTGATCAAATTTAATCCGGTCCATCAGGAACCAGCGGAAATTTGCACAGTGTATGGCCGGCTTAAGTTTTTATCTTTTGGGCTATTCAGTGAGGAATATGCACATCATACACGGTGCTGCCTTCAAGCCCATTCTTTTTATAGAACGCAAAAAAAATGATAATATAAAAATCTCATTGACTTTTATCTTTACTGCTGTTTGCTTTGTTGAATAATCGGTTAGGTTTTCCATCCATGTATGTCTTCAGAAGAATACCGATCGGATTATTTTTTTATATATATATATATCTGTTTTAGGTGATGGAGAAGAAGCGTAAACAGGATGAGAGAAGGAAAAGGGAATCTGAAGCCGCGGTCTTGCTACAGAACAAAAATGCTGATGGGTGAGTTGACCACAGATTGATGCTTTATTAACGGAGAGCCATGAAAGCCTGGGGCTGAATGGATGGACACTGGTGAGTTTGGAGTGAATTTGTAGATGCCTTCAGACATGTATGTGATCAATGAGTGCTAATATTGACCCAGTTCATATTCCTCACTAATTGAAACATTGGTATGTTAATCTCTTCTCAGCCAGGGCGCTGCGTTAAAGTGGCTGCAAGTGGCAGATGTTGAGGCTGGAAGAGGCACTGACCCATGACAACCGGGGTTTGATGCTTCCTTCATGAACTGACCATTCGATCTTTAACCCCTTACATACAGGGCATTTTCACCCCTTTCCTGCCCAGACCAATTTTTAGTTTTCAGCGCTGTTGCACTTTGAATGACAATTGCGTGGTCATGCAACACTGTACACAAACTAAATCTTTGTTTTTTTCCCCCACAACCCCACAAATAGAGCTTTCGTTTGGTGGTATTTGATCATCTCTGCAGTTTTTCTTTTTTGCGCTATAAACAAAAGAGCGACAATTTTTTTTAAAAACACAATATTTTTTACTTTTTTTATTTTAATATCACAATTTTTAAAAAAAAAACATTGTTTTTTCCTCAGTTTAGGCCGAAACGTATTCTTCTACATATTTCTGGTAAAAAAAGATCGCAATAATCGTATATTGATTGGTTTGCTCAAAAGTTATAGCGTCTACAAAATAGGTGATATATTTATGGCATTTTTATTTTATTAATTGTTTTACTAGTATTGGCGGTGATTTGCGATTTTTTTTTTTTTTTTTTTTTATTATTGTGACCGTGACATTGCGGCGAACACATCGGACACTTTTGACACGTTTTTGGGAACATTCACATTTATACAGCGATTAGTGCTATGACTGGCAGGGAAGGGGTTAACCACTCGGGGGCGCTGAAGGGGTTAATATGGTCCCTAAGATGTGTTCGAACTGCAGGGGGGAGGGCACTCACAAGGGGAGGAGATCAATGTGTGTTCCTCTGTATTGGGAACACGACATTGGTCTCCTCACCTCTGACAGGAGGTGGATTCTGTGAGTTTTCACACACAGATCCACACTCCTGCCGTGATCACGGGCACCCGCGCCGGGTCACGAGCGGTGGCGCGTGCGCGCGCCCTAGATCGCCGGGAACACAGGACGTCATATGACATCCACCCGGATTGAGGGAGGGTTCCTGCCGGTGTCATTTTACAATGTGCCCGTAAGGAAGGAGTTAAAGCTAAAGTTTCTCAGTGTATTTCATACTATTAAAGGGGTTGTAAAGGTACAATTTTTTTTTTTTTCCCCTAAATGGCTTCCTTTACCTTAGTGCAGTCCTCCTTCACTTACCTCATCTTTCCATTTTGCTTTTAAATGTCCTTATTTCTTCTGAGAAATCCTCACTTCCCGTTCTTCTGTCTGTAACTCCACACAGTAATGCAAGGCTTTCTCCCTGGTGTGGAGTGTTGTGCTCGCCCCCTCCCTCGGACCACAGGAGAGTCAGGACGCTCTCTACGTTTCAGATAGAGAAAGGAGCTGTGTGTTAGTGGGCGTCCTGACTCTCCTGTAGTCCAAGGGAGGGGGCGAGCACGACACTCCACACCAGGGAGAAAGCCTTGCATTACCGTGTGGAGTTACAGACAGAAGAACAGGAAGTGAGGATTTCTCAGAAGAAATAAGGACATTTAAAAGCAAAAATGGAAGGATGAGGTAAGTGAAGGAGGACTGCACTGAGGTAAAGAAAGCTATTTAGGGAAAAAATATTGTACCTTTACAACCCCTTTAATATATTACATAGGTTTATTGGACTACTTGCCCAAATCAGGTGCCATTCAGAGAACCCTTTTTTGTTTTTGTTTTTTGCATGTTTTCAAATGTTCTCCAATCGGACAAGGTGGAGAGTCAGGGTGATGATGTCATGAACACCACATCATCCAATCAGAGAACCCTTTGCATTCATTGAGAAAATGCAAAGTGTTAATGGTACCAATGCCAAGCAACCGACCTCCTGTGTAAGTAAACGGCAGGGCAGTCAGCTCAAAACCTGAAAGCTAGCCTCTCTTAATGTTCCCCTATTCATACTTCCCTCGGTGGATGGAGCATCAGACTGATGCTGCATCTGTCCCCGGCATCTCTGCACTGAGAACTGAGCCACAGAACACCGCTGATGGCTCACTTCTCGCTCCTCCCCGGCAGAGCCATGCTGACTGTCTCTCAGCATCGACTCTGCTCTACTTCTCCACGCTCATTGGAGCGCTGAGCTGTGGAGGGGCGGAGAGCGGCCTTGTCAGCAGCTCGCTGAGACTGCCATCAATCGGGGCAGCTGGAGGATCCAGACATGGAAGTCGGGATGACGCACTGCCCCGATTGGTCTACATGGCTGTCATCCCAGAAGGAAGCCTCTTCTAAAGATGATGCACAAGAAAGCCTGCACACAGTTTGCTGAAGACAAGCAGACTAAGGACATGGATTACTGGAACCATGTCCTGTGGTCTGATGAGACGAAGATAAACTTATTTGGTTCAGATGGTGTGAAGTGTGTGTGGCGGCAACCAGGTGAGGAGTACAAAGACAAGTGTGTCTCTACAGTCAAGCATGGTGGTGGGAGTGTCATGGTCTGGGGGCTGTATGAGTGCTGCCGGTACTCGGGAGCTACAGATCATTGAGGGAACCATGAATGCCAACATGTACTGTGACATACTGAGGCAGAGCATGATCCCCTCCCCTTCAGAGACTGGGTCGCAGGGCAGTATTCCAACATGATAACGACCCCAAACACACCTCCAAGATGACCACTGCCTTTCTAAAGAAGCTGAGGGTAATGGTGATGGACTGGCCAAGCATGTCTCCAGACCTAAACCCTATTGAGCATCTGTGGGACATCCTCAAATGGAAGGTGGAGGAGCGCAAGGTCTCCAACATCCACCCAGGGCCGGCGCTACCACTAGGCGGACTAGGCAGCCGCTTGGAGCGCACTGCCGCCTAGAGCGCCCGGCCACTGTAGACAGAGCTTGCAGTTCCAATAATACTATGCACCAGGCAGCTGCTCTGACTCCTCTGAGCCTCTGGCATGTGTGAAGCAGGGCAGCGCCCCCACCCCCCACTCCCGATCTCCACTCTGACATCGTGTGTGTCCACTGTGCAGAACACCTCCCCTGCCGCTCTCCACCTCTGACATTTTCGCAGTGGATTCACCCAGCCGGCTCTTCGCTCTGCACTCTGAGCCTCTGACTCAGAACGGAGATCATTCTGACAGTGTACTGTGTCCAGCACCCCACCCAGCCCCCCCTCCCCTCTCTGCTCTCTGCTCTGACATGTGTGTGTGTCCAGCGTCTACTCCCCCTCTCCCCCCCAGGACGCTCTCCTGGACTGGCTGTGTCACACTGGAGTGGAGGAGAGTAAATCCTGGGACAATCTTGTAGCATGGCGTCTGGCAGTGGCTCTCCAGGCTTGGGGCCTGCTGGAGCCTAGAAGAGGCACGGACAGAGGCAGGTACAGGCATATACAGCAGAATTTAGGATTGGTGTGAGCAAGGAACAGGCAGACAGCAAGCACTCACGTGGGATACAAGTTTTCTGAGAGCAAGACCATCACCTGATGTGTATTCAGTAAAAACTGTTGCCTTTCTTAGATAATCACAAGATTGTGTATATATTGTTATTGGAATGCAATTGGCAAATCTCTTGTGTGTACTATATGTATTTATATTCACTGATGACTGATCTGCCAAAGTGCCAAGTATGTACCAATGCCCCCCCCCCCCCCCCCCGTGAGGCTGCATTGTTTGGGAGTGGTGAAGCGGCATTGATGGGCACAGCTGAGACTGTATTTGATGGGCACAGGTGAAACTATTTGATGGGCACAGGTGAAGCGGCATTAATGGGCACAGGTAAGACTGCGTTTGGACACAGGTGAAGCAGCATTAATGGGCACAGGTGAGACTGCGTTTGGGCACAGGTAAGACTGCGTTTGGGCACAGGTGAAGCGGCATTAATGGGCACAGGTGAGACTGCGTTTGGGCACAGGTGAAGCGGCATTAATGGGCACAGGTGAGGCTGTATTTTATGGGCACAGGTGAGGCTGTATTTGATGGGCACAGGTGAGACTGTATTTGATGGGCACAGGTGAGGCTGTATTTGATGGGCACAGGTGAGGCTGTATTTGATGGGCACAGGTGAGGCTGTATTTGATGGGCACAGGTGAGGCTGTATTTGATGGGCACAGGTGAGGCTGTATTTGATGGGCACAGGTGAGGCTGTATTTGATGGGCACAGGTGAGACTGTATTTGATGGGCACAGGTGAGACTGTATTTGATGGGCACAGGTGAGACTGTATTTGATGGGCACAGGTGAGACTGTATTTGATGGGCACAGGTGAGACTGTATTTGATGGGCACAGGTGAGACTGTATTTGATGGGCACAGGTGAGACTGTATTTGATGGGCACAGGTGAGACTGTATTTGATGGGCACAGGTGAGACTGTATTTGATGGGCACAGGTGAGACTGTATTTGATGGGCACAGGTGAGACTGTATTTGATGGGCACAGGTGAGACTGTATTTGATGGGCACAGGTGAGACTGTATTTGATGGGCACAGGTGAGACTGTATTTGATGGGCACAGGTGAGACTGTATTTGATGGGCACAGGTGAGACTGTATTTGATGGGCACAGGTGAGACTGTAGTTGATGGGCACAGGTCAGACTAGTTGATGGGCACAGGTCAGACTATTTGATTGGCACAGGTGAGACTTTCCACAATTAGCTAGTCTACCAAAGTGTTGCATGCGAAATAGTAGCAGTCATTAACCACTTCCTTACTGGGCACTTAAACCCCCTTCCTGCCCAGAGGACTTTTTGCGATTCGGCACTGCGTCGCTTTAACTGACAATTGCGCGGTCGTGCAACGTGGCTCCCAAACAAAATTGACGTCCTTTTTTCCCCACAAATTAGAGCTTTCTTTTGGTGGTATTTGATCAGCTCTGCGGTTTTTATTTTTTGCGCTATAAACAAAAATAGAGCGACAATTTTGAAAAAAAAAAATGTGTTACTTGTTCCTATAATAAATAGCTCAATTTTTTTTTCAATTTTTTTTTTATCCTCAGTCTAGGCCGATACGTATTCTACATATTTTTAGTAAAAAAAATAAAAAAAAAAAAAACGCAAAAGTTATAGCGCCTACAAAATAAGGGACAGAATTATTATTTTTTATTATTTTTTTTTTACTAGTAATGGCGGCGATCTGCTATTTTTATTGCGACTGCGACATTATGGCGGACACATCGGACACTTTTGACACATTTTTGGCACCATTCACATTTATACTGCAATCAGTGCTATAAATGTGCACTAATTACTGTATAAATGTGACCGGCAGGAAAGGGGTTAACACTAGGGGGTGAGGAAGGGGTTAAATGTATTCCCTATATAGTGTTCTAACTGTGGGGGAAGGGGGATGACTGGGGGAGGTGACCGATCTGTGTCTCTATGTACAAGAGACACAGATCGGTCTCCTCTCTCCCTGACAGGACGCTGTCATTGTGAGAGCCGGCAATGAGAAATGATCTCATATGTAAACATATGAGATCATCTCTCATTGGCCGCACAGATCGCCTAGCAAACGGCCACTCCGATTGGCCGTTCACGGCGATCTGTGATTGGGTGTGTCCAAGGGACACGGCCAACACAGAAGTTCCCCGCTGCGCGCTCGGGAAACAAGCAAATGTGGGGTATACATAGCCAGGGCAAAGGGAATGGAGTCAGTAGTGGAGCCAAGGGGGGGCGGAAAAATGAGGTTTCGCCTAGGGTGTCAAAAATCCTTGCACCGGCCCTGCATCCACCAGCTCTGTGATGTCGTCATGGAGGAGGGGAAGAGGACTCCAGTGGCAACCTGTGAAGCTCTGGTGACCTCCATGCCCAAGAGGGTTAAGGCAGCGCTGGAAAATAATGGCCGCCACACAAAATATTGACACTTTGGGCCCAATTTGGACTTTTTCACTTAGGGGTGTACTCACTTTTGTTGCCAGCGGTTTAGACATTAATGGCTGTGTGTTGAGTTATTTTGAGGGAACAGAAATTTTACACTGTAGCCGTACCCTCATTACTTTACATTGTAGCAAAGTGTAATTTCTTCAGTGTTGTCGCATGAAAAGATAGAATAAAATATTTACAAAAATGTGACGGGTGTACTTACTTTTGTGAGATACTGTATATTCTCATAGTGTTCCTTATTGGGGTAAGATGAGGAAAAGTCTTTAAAAATAAAAATCTAGAAAGCCTAGCAACAGTGCAAAGACTTATCCATATGCCTCAGTTTCCTTAGCAACACCACGCTAGATTAGAGCAACGAGGGATCGGATCTCCTTTGGGTTATATTAAGTCAATTATTTTACACAAGAACCCTATTCTAAAAGTAAGAACTTTTTTTGTCTTTGTGATGAATTCTAATAGCCATACCGGATCATATTCTATCGCCACTCGGAACGAGATCGAGATACAGGAGGGGAGGGGGGGGGGGGGGCGAGAGGGTTAGGGTATTTGACCCCCTGCTGATTTTTGTAAATTTGCCCACTGACAAAGAAATTATCAGGCTATAATTTTGTTGGTAGGTTTATTTTAACCACTTAAGGACCGCCTCCTGCACAGTTACGTTGGCAGAATGGCACGGCTGGGCACATGCACGTACAGGTACGTCCTCTGCTAGTACCCAGCCGTGGGTCGCGGGCACGTGCCCATGACCCGGTCCGAAGCTCCGGCACCCGCGGACCCGATCGCCGCTGGAGTCCCGCGGAGCTAAAGAACGGGGAGAGCTGTGTGTAAACACGGCTTCCCCGTTCTTCACTGTGGCGGCGGCATCGATCGTGTGATCCCTTTTTATAGGGATACACAATCAATGACGTCACACCTACAGCCACACCCCCCTACAGTTGTAACACACATGAGGTCACACATAACCCCATCAGCGCCCCCTTGTGGTTAACTCCCAAACTGTAATTGTCATTTTCACAGTAAACAATGCATTTTTTGCTGTGAAAATGACAATGGTCCCAAAAATTTGTCAAAATTGTCCAAAGTGTCCGCCATAATGTCGCAGTCACGAAAAAAATCGCTGATCGCCGCTATTGGTAGTAAAAAATTTTTTTTTTATAAAAATGCAATAAAACTATCCCCTCTTTTGTAAAACGCTATACATTTTGTGCAAACCAACCGATAAACGCTAATTGCGGTTTTTTTATTTTTTACCAAAAATAGGTAGAAGAATACGTATCGGCCTAAACTGAGGATTTTTTTTTTTTTATATATATATATTTTTGGGGGATATTTATTATAGCAAAAAGTAAAAAATATAGAATTTTTTTCAAAATTGTCGCTCTATTTTTGTTTATAGCACAAAAAAAAACGCAGAGGCGATCAAATACCACCAAAAGAAAGCTCTATTTGTGGAGAAAAAAGACGCCAATTTTGTTTGGGAGCCACGTCGTACGCAATTTTCTGTTAAAGGGAAGCAGTGCCGAATCGCAAAACCTGGCCGAGTCCTTTAGCTGCATTTTGGTCCAGGTCTTAAGTGGTTAATAGTGAAATAAATAAAAAATCAAGAAAAAAATTATTCAAAAAAGTTATAAAAATGATTAGCATTTTAATGAGTGAAATAAGTATTTGACCCCTTCACAAAACATGACTTGGTACTTGGTGACAAAACCCTTGTTGGCAATTGCAGAGGTCAGACGTTTCTTGTAGTTGGCCACCAGGTTTGTACGCATCTCAGGAGGGATTTTGTCCCACTCCTCTTTGCAGATCCTCTCCAAGTCATTAAGGTTTTGAGGCTGATGTTTGGTAACTCGAACCGTCAGCTCCCTCTACATATTTTCTATGAGATTAAGGTCTGGAGACTGGCTAGGCCACTCCAAGACATTGATGTGCTTCTTCTTGAGCCACTCCTTTGTTGTCTTGGCCGTGTGTTTTGGGTCATTGTCATGCTGGAATACCCATCCACGACCCATTTTCAATGCCCTGGCTGAGGGAAGGAGGTTCTCACCTTTTTATATAGTGACGTTGTCCTGTCCCCTTAGTAGAAAAACACCCCCAAAGCAAAGTTTTCACCTCCCATGTATGACGGTGGGGGATGGTGTTCTTGGGGTCATAGGCAGCATTCCTCCTCCTCCTCCAAACACAGCGAGTTGAGTTGATGCCAAAGTGCTTGATTTTGGACTCATCTGATCACAACACTTTTTTCGGACGGACCTGTACAGGTACTTTCTTGAGCAGGGGGACCTTGCAGCCGCTGCAGGATTTCAGTCCTCCCCGGCGTAGTGTTACCAATTGTTTTCTTGGTGACTATGGTCCCGGCTGCCTTGAGATCATTGACAAGATTCTCCCGTGTAGTTCTGGGCAGATTCCTCACCGTTCTCATGATCATTAAAACTCCGCGAGGTGAGATCTTACATGGAGCCCCAGACTGAGGGAGAGTGACAGATATTTTCTTCCATTTGCGAATAATCGCACCAACTGTTGTCACCGTCTCTGGTCTTGTAGCCCATTCCAGCCTTGTGTAGGTCTACAATCTTTTCCCTGACATCCTTGGTCTTGGCCATTGTGGAGAGATTGGAATCTGATTGCTTCTGTGGACAGGTGTCTTTTATACAAGTAACAAGCTGAGATTAGGAGCACTCTTTTTTTAGAGCTAGCTAGTTTCCTGTATAGAAGACACCAGGAAGCCGGAAATCTTGCCGATTTGAGAAGGGAGCAAATACTTACTTTTTTTAAATGTGTTTTTCTGGATATTTTTTTTGTTCTGCCTCTCACTGTTAAAATAAAAATTCCATTAAAAATGATAAACTGATCATTTCTTTGTCAGTGGGTAAACGTACAAAATCGGCAAGGATCAAATACGTATTCCCCCCCCCCCCCTCGTTGTTGTTGGTTTTATTTTGTTTTATTTATATTATAATATATATATATATATGTATATGTATGTGTATATATTAGGGCTGTGCGTTAAACGCGATTTTAACGGCGTTAACGCAAACCCATGTTAACGCCGTCAATATTTTTTCGCGCGATTAACGGTGGTGGACGTGCAGAGTGTGCAGCGGCGCGGCTTACCTTCTCGCTGGATTCACAGGCAAGTTACTCACCTTGTCCCTGGATCCAGCGATGCCACCCCGCTGTGTGATCGAGCGGGTCCTACTCGCTCGGCGGGTCCTCGCTCGATTCACAGTGCCTGTGTGCCGCCGATCTCCGTTCCCTGCGACGTTACGACGCACGGGAGCAGAGAACGGCGCCAAATTAAAAAAAGTAAACAAACACAATACACACAGTATACTGTAATCTTATAGATTACAGTACTGTATGTAAAAAATACACACCCCCTTGTCCCTAGTGGTCTGCCCAGTGTCCTACATGTACTTTTATATAATAAAAATGGTTCTTTCTGCCTGAAAACTGTAGATTGTCCAAAAGTGTCCCTTTATGTAAAAAATGGTTTTAGATCAGCTAGAAAACAGCGATAATAAATTATAATCACTTGCAGAATTGTGCGATATTTGTGGGGAAATTCGTCATAAATTAGATAGATTAATCGTGAGTTAACTATGACATTAATGCGATTAATCGCGATTAAAAATTTGAATCGTTTGACAGCACTAGTATGTATGTATGTATGTATGTATATATGTATGTAAATAAATTATGTGTGTGTGTGTGTGTGTGTGTGTGTGTGTATATATATTTACACATGTTGTAAGAAGTTCTTTCATAAGGCCATCATTGCCGACCTCTTGTTAAAGCGGGAGTTCACCCTAAAAAAAAAATAAGATTAGATTGATGCTCATTTTGTGAAGGGGAATCGGGTAGTTTTTTTAAAATCAAAGCAGTACTTACCGTTTTAGAGAGCGATCTTCTCTGCCGCTTCCGGCTATGGGCTGCGGGACTGGGCGTTCCTTCTTGATTGACAGTCTTCCGACAGGCTTCCGACGGTCGCATCTATCGCATCACGAGTAGCCGAAAGTCGGTGCGGCTCTGTCAATCAAGAAGGAACGCCCAGTCCTGCAGCCCATACCCAGAAGCGGCGGAGAAGATCGCTCTCTAAAACGGTAAGTACTGCTTAGATTTAAAAAAAAATCCCCGATTCCCCTTGACAAAATGAGCCTCAATCTAATGTTAAAAATTGTCATTTCCGGGTGAACCTCCACTTTAAGATACGTGTTGCTTGACTGTGTTGCTAATCCAGTTACCAGAGTGTTTTCTGAATCGCGGACCTGGAACAAGTAGGCACATTAGGGATTCTCTGTACTCTCCGTTCAAGTATTGAAGATATTGGATCAGCATGGGAGCCAGCATTTCCTAGAAAAGAGGATGATGCCCTCCATTTATCAGTACACGTTTCCTTTCAGGGAATTCATTCTTTAGCAAAGGCAATTTTCCAGTCTCCTTTTAGCTCAACAGAAAACCGCAATAAATATTTGACCATGGAAGAAAATGTCAAAGTAACAAACTTTTCTGCCCTCCTGACTCTCTGCCACATTTTAAGCTTTAGCGCCATTGCTGGTGAAATCTAGTATAACCGCCTATAAAAATAGCCCTGGTCTTATGAGAACCTTTTATATCAACATTATAGAGCTGCACGATTCTGGGAAAAATGAGAATCACGATTCTCAAAAACTTAACGTAATTTAAATATGCGGGCGAGACTTGCGTATGCGTTCTGCGTGCATACTCACGGGGACGGTGATACTTTATTTTAGCGAGAGATATATTAATATTTGCCAGAGAGAATATATAAAATTAATATTTGCCAGAGAGAATATATAAAATTAATATTTGCCAGAGAGAATATATAAAATTAATATTTGCCAGAGAGAATATATAAAATTAATATTTGCCAGAGAGAATATAAAACCATTTGCCAGAGAGAATATATAAATTATATACTAGCAGCTTACACTTGCCTGTGTGACATGTACAGGCTTGCCTTGCCTTGTACTAGCGGGTGCACTGTCCCTTGGGAAGAATACTCCTGCTGCCCATCCACAGCATCGCGGGCTGACGTCAGTTCCGGTATCTCCGAGCCATTTGCGTTTCACACTGGCTCAGTCGCGGCCGATGATTCTCCTCCGCTCCAACACAGGGACACAGGCAGCCTAACTCCACAGCCACATTCCATTGCGGTCGGCGTAGAATATGCAAATGAGTCGTTACACCGATTCACGAACGTACGCTTGCCCGTCGCAGTAAATTTACGCCGTTTCCGTAAGATACGCGGCGTAAAGATAAAGCTGCCCCCTAGGTGGCGTATCCAATGTTAAGTATGGCCGTTGTTCCCGCGTCGCAATTTGAAAAAATGTTACGTTGTTTGCGTAAGTCGTCCGTGAATGGGGATGGACGCCATTTACATTCACGTCGAAACCAATGACGTCCTTGCGACGTCATTTACTGCAATGCACGTCGGGAAATTTTAGGGACGGCGCATGCGCAGTACGTTCGGCGCGGGAACGCGCCTAATTTAAATGATCCACGCCCCCTACCCGGATCATTTGAATTAGGCGGGCTTGCGCCGGGGAATTTACGCTACACCGCCGCAACTTTACAGGCAAGTGCTTTGTGAATCAAGCACTTGCCCGTAAAACTTGCGGCGGCGTAACGTAAATGCGATACGTTACGCCGCAGATCTACGTGAATCTGCCCCTAGGTTTTTACATGACCATGAAATAAGGACTATTATGCAACCTTGATATTCACCTGTAGCCGATTTTTTTGTATCTTTTATGTGGAAGTATACATGAAGGTCAGTACAATTTCACAGCATTCAGGCATCTGCACTAGATCTTCAGAGGCTCTATTGATTTCACTCATCTGTAACCCTCCTGTAGAAATCAACCCGGTAAAGCTGCAAATCACATCTTTTAATTGTACAGGACACAGGCTGAGTATTCCTAGATCCTAGGTTATAAGCTCATACTCGCTATTATAGGGAAGGTGCCAAAGAGGGCGTTTCCTCATAAGCTTTGCCAGTGTCCAACCACCTGAAGGTGGTTAGAAGTAGTCGTTAGAAGTGCGCATACAAATATATCTCAAACAATAACAAGTATCCACAATCGCTGTGTGATGAAAACCAAAATGTGCACCATATAAAGTGTCAAGACCAATACATGCTAAGTAAATTAATGAATAAAAAGTCCTCCAAAAAGTTGTCAACCAGCAGGTAAGTGTTCACCTTCTGTGTCCTTTATCAAGCACTCAACAGCCTCTTACCGGAATATAGTGATCTCTCAAATTTTAAAGCTGTCAATAAAACTGATAAAATGAGCCATGGGAGGGAGCCTTTTACTGCATCCAGACCCAACCTCCAAGCCTCAGGTCTGCTTCAGATATAGACCACCCGCACGCCACTTAAAGCGGGGGTTCACCCTATAAAAGTTCTGCAAATAAAATTACACTGACCTTTTTTTTTTATTTTTTTTTTCGCCGTAGATAGCGTTTATCGTTGGAATTCACCGCGGCTTCCGGGTAGGGAATCCCGCGGGAGTGGGCGTTCCTATTGACATGCCAATTGATTGACATGCTAAACGACGGCGCACACAGCGCTCCACGACTTCCCGAAAGAAGCTCGGTCCGGTACCGAATAGAGCCGACCCGAGCTTCTTTCGGGAAGTCGTGACGCGCTGTGTGTGCCATCGTTTAGCATGTCAATCAATTGGCATGTCAATAGGAACGCCCACTCCCGCGGGATTCCCTACCCGGAAGCCGTGGTGAATTCTAACGATAAACGCTATCTACGGCGAAAAAAAAAAAAAGGTCAGTGTAATTTTATTTGCAGAACTGGGCTGGATGTAGTGTTAGACATTTTTTATAGGGTGAACCCCCGCTTTAAGTTTTCAAATTGTCCTCACTTTAAAGAATAGAAGCCAACATCGTGTTAACAAACCACAATCAAAGTTTGTTCCATTAGACCAGTATTTACAAAAATATTGAGAATACAAGCAGAGAGCCGCACCTCTGCGTTTGGCGGCCTTTAAGCGGTCACCAATTGTGGTTACTTGGTGACGTCATACACACCTTCCCTATAATAATCTTTCCCTACTCTGAGTTTTTTGCTAGTGTCCTAAGGTGATGGACATCCCTTACAGAAATATCACTCTCTTGGCTTGAGCCTGGATTCACACTTGGTGCCAACGCGGCTCACAGCAGGGGTCCAGTGCATCCCTGTTCCCTGTTTCAGAGACGAATCTGGCCCGAATTTTTGCCTGAATTAGGACCTGAAATGGAGCCAAAGACACACATGACCCCTGTGCAATACGCTCTGCGGCCGCCACAAAGATGTGTGAATGAGCTTCATTGAGAGCTGATAAGAAAATATTGTGTTGCGCTGATAATCAAGTAAAAAAATTGCATACATGTGTGTGTGTGTATATATATATATATATATATATATATATATATATATATATATATATATATATATATATATATATATATACATATACACCATATACATAAATAAGAACCCCCTACACCTCAAATCAGGGAGGTATATGTGCAAAAGATAAACAAAAACCACTCAAAAACTATAATGTGAAAAAGTTCTAATAGAACCAGCAAAAATAGTTCATGGAACCCATGAATAAGTCAAGTGGCTATTGACGATACGCGTGGGGGAGAAGCCGAGTGACGCGATCGACGGTCGAATCCGTCCTTCTGAGGAGATCGTAGCACTGAGCGGCGTTCAATGACTGATTGCAGTTGAGCCTTTTTACCATCGAGGTTCCGTGAGTGCAATCATTGTATTGCAGGGTTCATTTCCCATTTTATTACGTTATTTGCACCATATATCTTTCTTTTCTCCTTATGAGCGGCTGATATCCTGTGTTTAATCGGGGAGTCCAGAAGGCAAACGTTTTATATATTTTTTTTATTTTTTTTTTGCTATAATGACAGCTGCACACCAGAGGACTGTGGATCTCACACCTGTCTCCTATTAGCCTATGTACTGAACTGTGTTTTTTCCATTAACTATTTTTGCTGGTTCTATTAGAACTTTTTCACATTATAGTTTTTTAGTGGTTTTTGTTTATCTTTTGCACATATACCTCCCTGATTTGAGGTGTAGGGGGTTCTTATTTATGTATATGGTGTGTGTGTGTGTATATATATAAAAAGGTACTACAGCGCTATTACTAAAACCATATAAAATACTAAAGATAAGCTGCAGACACGTGAGGTGCACAAAACCAAAGTGAATAAATAAGAAAATATTGTGTTGCGCTGATAATCAAGTAAAAAATTGCATATATATATATATATATATATATTATATATATATATATATATATATATATGCAATTTTTTACTTGATTATCAGCGCAACACAATATTTTCTTATTTATTCACTTTGGTTTTGTGCACCTCACGTGTCTGCAGCTTATCTTTAGTATTTTATATGGTTTTAGTAATAGCGCTGTAGTACCTTTTTACATATTATTACTTTTTCATTGAGAGCTGGTCACACTCTCCTGTCATGTGAATTGGATGCGGATAGGGCTGCTACTAATGATTATTTTGATCATCGATTAGTTGGCCGATTATTGTTTTGATTAATCGGATAATAGCCTTAAAAAAAAAAAAATTTGCATTTTTAATTTTTTTTGGGCCAATTTGTTGGGCAGATTACAAAACACAAATTGTCGCAAAAACGCATTAGATGCTGTTCTGCAGCTTCTCCATTGAAGTATATTGAACCAAAAAAACAAAATAGCACCGTTTTGCGTTAAGTCCTTGCCCTTTCCAAATACGCAGCACCTGAAAAAAATCATGGATGTGAACGTGTCCCATAGGGAAACATGTAAATGAACTGTAGTGTGTTTCTGCAAAAAGCACCGAAAAACAGAGGTGTGACCCCGGCCTGAGATGTTTAGTAACCTAATGGGGTTAAAAAAACAAAAATAAGTACAAAAAGAGCAAATAATCACTACTGTTCATTTTTTTTTTTTACTGTGGGACAGTGAAAGTAATATTTACAGTAGCGATTTGTTTTTTTTCTACTATAAAGGGCTAATTTTAGTTTTTTTAACTCAATTATGTTACTGGCCGATTAATCGATTTTATAAAAATTGTAATCGATTAATTTCATAGTCGATTCGTTGTCGATTAGTTGTTTCGGCCCTAGATGCGGAGAAACCCGCATTCCAATTCGCACTAGTGTGAACCCAGCCTAAAGTGGTTGTGAAGGCTGAATTCAATGCATGAAGGTAAAAAAAAACAGTACAGACACTGAGCTTGGCATCTTGCGCCACGCTTGTAGTATAAACAGGGCTGGTGTAAGGATTTTTGACACCCTAGGCAAAACCTAATTTTGCCCCCCCCCCCCCCCCCCCCCATTGGCTCTACCCCTGACTCCACCCCTTGACCCTGCCATGTATACCTCACCTTTTTAATGAAGCGCCCATCAAATGCAGCCTCCCCAGTGCCCATCAAATGCAGCCTCCCCAGTGCCCATCAAATGCAGCCTCCCCAGTGCCCATCAAATGCAGCCTCCCCAGCGCCCATCGATGCAGCCTACCAAGGAGTCAACGAGAGGAGAGTAGAAACACCATTGGTCGGGCGCCCTAGGCAGCAGTGCACCCTAGGCGGCTGCCTAGCTTGCCTAGTGGTAGCACCGGCTACCTGAGGTATAAATAACATTTTACCAATATGCCCCATTCCCTTGTACTGAAGGAGCACTAGGAAAGTGCCAGTGGTGGGTCACGAAACGGTTGAGTTCTTCTGCTCTACACCCATCCTTCTTTTTTTTTTTGGCAGCACAGTCTTGTAGTTGGTTCCTGGCTTGTCTTCTTCTACAAACATTGATGCATCTCTTGCCTCTGCCGTATTTTTGACTTTTATTTTAATCCATGTCCTTTCTTTTCAGGTTAATTATAGCCTCCCGCTTCCACCCTGCACCCCTGCTCCTCACATTGCTAGGCTTTGTATCTCCATCCAGACCTTTCGTTGTTTACTGTCAGTATAAAGAGGTAAGAACTCCGGGCATATTCTTCTGTACTTATTCTTGAGCAGTTTTGTAAGATTTTTATATTATACATTTATTTTATTTTTTATCTTGTAAATGTGATTTTTTTATTTAATTTTTCGTTATGAAAGTGTCCTTCGGCTGACATAACCTTACGAATGTGCACATTTTCCCTACACAGTACAGTTTAGTCATAGCGTACTTTACACAATATTGCTATACATTAGTCATCTGCCATATTCTCTGTAATGAAAGCCGCTTTGGACAATCTGTGCTTCCCTCACTGATGCAGCACGACCTTTAGTTTTATATCTGCAGAGCTTAACAGTGAATATTATTTTTACTATTAAAAAGGTTTCAGTGATGTAGGAAATTTATAAACACACTGGGGTGGATTCAGGTAGGGGCGCGCAAAATTTACGTTACGCGGCCACATGTTTTACGGGCAAGTGCTTGATTCACAAAGCACTTGCCTGTAAAGTTGCGGCGGCGTAGCGTAAAAGGGGCCGGCGTAAGCGCGCGTAATTCAAATGATCCCATAGGGGGCGTGGATCATTTAAATTAGGCGCGTTCCCGCGCCGAACGTACTGCGCATGCGCCGTCCCTAAAATTTCCCGACGTGCATTGCGGTAAATGACGTCGCAAGGACGTCATTGGTTTCGACGTGAACGTAAATGGCGTCCAGCGCCATTCACGGACGACTTGCGCAAACAACGTAAAATTTTCAAATCGCGATGCGGGAACGACGTCCATACTTAACATTGGCTGCGCCTCCTAATAGCAGGAGCAGCCTTACGCCGAAAACAACGTAAAAAACGACCGCCGGCCGCACGTATGTTTGTGAATCGGCGTAAGTATGCAATTTGCATACTCTACGCTGACAACTACGGGAGCGTCACCTAGCGGCCGGCGTCAGAATGCACCCTAAGATACGACGGCGTAAGAGACTTATGCCAGTCGTATCTTAGGCTACAGTCGGCGTATCTAGCTTTCTGAATACAGAAAATCGATACGCCGGCGCAACTTGGCAATTATGCGGCGTATCTATGGATACGCCGGCATAATTGCTCTCTGAATCTCCCCCACTGTGGACAATGGAAAGAGTTAAAGTGATTGTAAAGACTGTAAGATAACAAACATGTTATACAGTGGAACCTTGGATTGCGAGTAACGCTATTAACGAGCGTTTCGCAACACAAGCACTGTATTTGAAAAAATCCTAACTCAGTCTGAGAGTGTTGCCTCGCCAAACGAGCAGTATTCAGGCCAAAGCGGTGTGCAGTACCGCGTTTGGCCTGAGGCGGGGGGGGGGGGGCGCCAGAGCAGAGCCGAACGCAGCCGATCGGCGCAGTTCGAAAATGCTTGGAAAGACATGGAAATACGCCGTTTCTGTGGTGTCCCCTGGCCCTTTCTGTGGTGTCCCCTGGCCCTTTCTGTGGTGTCCCCTGGCCCTTTCTGTGGTGTCCCCTGGCCCTTTCTGTGGTGTCCCCTGGCCCTTTCTGTGGTGTCCCCTGGCCCTTTCTGTGGTGTCCCCTGGCCCTTTCTGTGGTGTCCCCTGGCCCTTTCTGTGGTGTCCCCTGGCCCTTTCTGTGGTGTCCCCTGGCCCTTTCTGTGGTGTCCCCTGGCCCTTTCTGTGGTGTCCCCTGGCCCTTTCTGTGGTGTCCCCTGGCCCTTTCTGTGGCTCTCCGCCTCTGGCAGCATGCAGTGTTGGATGCCATTGAAGTCAATGCGGAACAAATTATTTTCGTTTCCATTGACTTCTATGGGGAAACTCGCTTTGATTTGCGAGTACTTTGGATTGCGAGCATTCTCCTGGACCGGATTATGCTCATAATCCGAGGTTCCACTGTACTTGCATGCTCTGTGCAATGGTTTTGTACAGATGAGCCCCAAGCTTCTTTTTGGGTTCCTCGTTAGGGGTCTTTGCTTCTCTCCCCTGTTAAGTGCCCCCAGTAGCGAGCCTCTGTCCCTGCTGAAGAAAAGCATCCACACAACATGATTCTGCCACCACCATGTTTCACAGTGGGGATGGTGTGTTCAGGGTGATGTGCAGTGTTGGTTTTCCACCACACACAGCGTTTTGCTTTTAGGTCAACAAGTTCAAGTTTGGTCTCATCTGACCAGAGCACCTTCTTTCACATGTTTGCTGTGTCCCCCACATGACTTCTTGCAAACTGCAAACAGGACTTCTTCTTGCCACTCTTCCATAAAGGGCAGATTTGTGGAGAGCACGACTAATAGTTGTCCTGTGGACAGATTCTCCCCCCTGAGCTGTGGATCTCTGCGGCTCTTTCAGAGTTACCATGGGCCTCTTGGCTGCTTCTCTGATGAATGTTCTCCTTGCCGGGCCGGTAAGTTTAGGTGGACGGCCATGCCTTGGTAGGTACTAGCTATGACTAAGCACTGAAGCTACAGTGCGAAACGTGTTAGCTTTTGTCCAATTTTTGCTGTGGCATGTTCATTTTGTGAGTGATTTTAATTAAAGGAAAATTTTTTGGAGTGCGGCTGTCCCAAGTTTACTTCATATTTTTGCATTGCCGGCACCCATGGTTTGGTTCCAGTGAGGAGGCTCCTTGATTACTACTGATGGATCACCTTTCTTTCTATTGGTAGGTTTGCAGTTGTACCATACTCTTTCCATTTTCCGATGATGGATTGAACAGAGCTCCGTGAGATGTTCAAAGCTTGGAATATTTTCCTAACCTAACCCTGCTTTAAACATCTTTATCCCTGACCTGTCTGGTGTGTTCCTTGACCTTCATGATGCTGTTTGTTCACTAAGGTTCTCTAACTGAGATTAAATGACACACAGGTGGACTTTACCTATTTGGTGACTTCTGAAGGCAATTGGTTCCACTAGATTTTAGTTCAGTGTATCAGAGTAAAGGGGGCTAAATACAAATGCACGCCACATTTATTTACATTTATTTGTAAAACATTTTAAAAAAACATTTATCATTTTCCTTCCACTTCACAATTTTGTGCTACTTTGTGTTGGTCTATTACATAAAATCCCAATAAAATACATTTGTTTTTTTTTTGGTTGTAACATGACAAAATGTGGAAAAATTCAAGAGGTATGATTTTTTTATTAATTTTTTTCCAAGGCACTGTAAGCCCTAATGAAGGGGGCGCTTGAACCCCTGAAAAGTGTTTGCTGTTTTTTACATTGTACTCCTGACTTTTAGAGAACGAACAAGCCTGGACAGCAGCACTCCGATACAACACCTTTAATGGGTTAAAATCCAGCGTACAGCAGTCGATCCATACAGTACTAAAGGGGGGGGGGGTGCAAGCAGCTTACATGTTTCACACCTGAATCTGGTGCTTAGTCGTAGGCTATGACTAAGCGCCAGATTCAGGTGTGAAACATGTAAGCTGCTTGTATCCCCCCCTTTTGTACTGTATGGATCGACTGCTGTACGCTGGATTTTAACCCATTAAACGGGTTGTATCGGAGTGCTGCTGTCCAGGCTTGTTTGTTCTCTGATCCCAGCAGAACCTGCACCTGAGTGCCTATCAAGGGTGTGTATCACTTGGAACCTGTGCTTTGAGAGCGGCTTTTCTTTTTTCTACTCCTGACTTTTGTAGCTAGATTCAGGTAGGCAGGCTTATCCTTGCGGCGGCGTAGTGTATCGTGTTTACACTACGCCTGCTAAGTTAGCGAGGCAAGTACATGATTCACAAAGTACTTGCCTGCCAAGTTACGGCGGCGTAGCGTAAATGCGGCGGGCGTAAGCGCGCCTAATTCAAAATAGGCTGAGGGGGCGTGTTTTATGTTAATTTAGGTTGACCTGACGTGATTGACGTTTTTTTTGGAACGGCGCATGCGCCGTCCATGTACATATCCCAGTGTGCATTGCGGCTAAGTACGCCGCACGTTCCTATTGGTTTTGACATGGACGTAAATGATGTAAATCCCTATTCACGGACGACTTGCGCAAACCACGTAAAATTTTCACATTTCAAAGCGGGAACAACGGCCATACTTGACATTGGCTCCGCCTCCTAATAGCAGGAGCAGCCTTATGCCGAAAACGACGTAAAAAACGACCGCCGGCCGCACGTATGTTTGTGAATCGGCGTAAGTATGCAATTTGCATACTCTACGCTGACAACTATTCCAGCTATTTGATGGAATAACTTTAGGCCTGATAATGTGTTGCGTAAACGGCGTATCTGTACTGCGTCGGCCGGGCGTACGTTCGTGAATGGGCGTATCTAGTGATTTACATATTCTACGCCGACCGCAATGGAAGCGCCACCTAGCGGTCAGCCTAAAAATTACACTTTAGGATACGACGGTGTAAGACACTTCGCCGCTCGTATCTGAGCCTAATTTAAGCGTATCTGGTTACCAGAATACGCTTAAATTAGCGCCGGCGCACATTCAGACTTAGGCTGGCGTATCAGTAGATACGCCAGCCTAAGTCTTTCTGAATCCACCTATTAGTATGAGTTGGAGCCGCTGGCTGTACATCTCGTCCATCTTGCCTCTCAAGTCCAATCTAGCCCCCTTTTTTCTAATACTTACCCCCTAAAAACGGATGTGGCTCTAGGAGTGTTTCTCTAATTTTGGCTGTACAACAGTGCCGGCTGGTGCCCAAAATTTTTGGGGGGGGCGCAAACTAAAAAAAAAAATTGCAGCCACTGTGCCATCAATTGTCACCACTGTGCCATGCCATCAAAGGCAGCCACTGTGCCAATTGTCACCACTGTGCCCATTGTGCTTGTTGATGTTACTGTGCCCATTGATGTTACTGTGCCCTTCGTCGCCAGTGTGCCCTGTAAAATGCCCCTTTCCCCCCCGCCCGGCACTTACATTTACTGGAGTCAGCCATCCACATCCCTTGATGTCTTCTCCCACCCTCAATGACACTTCAGCCAATCAGGTTACCGATGGCCAGAACTGGTCAACCTGATTGGCTGAGACACCTGTCAGTCTTATGCAAGGAACGCACCCTGAGACGTTCCCTGGATAAGCATCCGGAAGGCTGAGGGCTTTACTCGGAAAGCCTTTCGGAGCTGCTGGCTCTGATGGGCACTTCCGTACAGCCAACCAGCTGCCGTTATTCAGGTGGTCGGCGCTCATGTCCAGCAATCTGAATAGACCAGCGGCGACAATAACATCGATTCATGCAATGCATGAATCAATGTTATTTGTCAGTGGTGTGTGCGGGAGCCAGAGGGGGCGGCGCTCCAGCGCTCTCTATGGATGAACCACCACTGCTGTACAATGATTCATGCTTCAGGGTAAGCCCTGGAAATGAGCGGCTGGTAGTGAGACGATACAAGGGCAAAGCCAGGTCCCAGGAAGAGATGTCTCAGCTGTGAAATATATGTTTCGGCGGGAGCAGAGGACGCAGTGTCCACTCATATGGAAAGCCTAGCCACGCTACCCGTAGTCCTGACTTTTATTGGAATAACGTTGAATCTGGACCGCTTGGCAGTGTGTGGCTCTTCAGTTTCAATTCTTATTACACTACAAGCCAAGGAGACGGTGGAGAACATCTGGGGTGTAGAAGTGCCTGCCCAGGAACCCGATCATTTACACCAACAGCTGATCTAGCGCTATCTTTTCACTTTCCCCAAAAGATATCCACCCAGGGTTTCTCTGTGGTTTTTCTTTTTTTTTTTTTTTTTTGTGGAGTTTCTCTTAAATTACATTCTTTATAATCGAAAATAAATGATCAATACAAGGAAAGAATGAGGCCCTCCACCCTTTATGACTTTAGCAGATGGGTCAGAGACTGCTGCAGGAGTCCTCCGGAGATATAAATAATGTCAGTAATTTTAAGATTTTATTTCACTCTCTGAAACATGCAATTTGTGTGGACAGATTTCACAAGTTATCATGAAATGTTAACCCTAATTGGTTGCAAAGTGCAACAAATGGATTTTCCTTTAGTACATTGTCAACAATAATAAACCAGACCATCTACCTTAAGTACCATTAGTTCTTAATCGTTCTCATCTTTGCAATGGCATGTTTTCAGTTCTTTATTTAAAATGTGTTTGTCAGATGTCTTCAAGTGGCGCGGCCTCTGATCACAGTGATTGTAGACAGAATGTTATATTGGGCTGTCGGCAGTCATCACCTCTTTACACAATGTGCCTCTTTTTTTTTTTCCCCAGCCTCTACTTGAATGCTATACAAAGCTCAGAGAAAGAGGCGGTGTCATTAATCTCAAGCTGTCAGAGACTTGGCTGAGGAATTATCAGGTAATATACAGTTTCTAATAACATATTGATCAATGTGAAGTATTGCTGTCTCACAACAGAAGTCTAGAGAGCTGTAATTGTGTTCATTCAGAGGAGCCGGTATTCCCTGCACTTTGCCATTTAGTGAAGAGGGTTGTAGGCTAAAGTGGGACTGACCAGAATGAGATCTATTCTATTATGTTAAAGCAGAGTTCCACCCGTGTTTTAGTTTATTAAAAGTCAGCAGCTCCAAAAAGCATAGCTGCTGACTTTTACTAAACCGACACTTACCTGCCCCACGGTCCAGAGATGTGGCCGCCCAGAGGCTCGCTCCTCTCCCCCCTCCTCGGCACCATCGTCGGAACTGTGGGCACCCGGCCGTGACAGCTTACGGCTTCACGTCCGGCCGTGCACTGTGCATGCGCGAGTTGCGCTGCACGTTTCTATTGGCCAGCCAATCTTCTGGAACAAGAGACGTGTCCCAGAATATCACTGGCAGGGAGGGGCCTCCTAGGGCAAGAGGAGTCGCCGCCTAGGAGGCCGAAAAAAGGAAGGAGGAAGTGGGTCTGGATGGAAGTCCCACTAAAAAGAGGGCACACCCACTGAACACCCTTCACATCCGGGAGTGCACTGCGCATGCGCGAGTCGCACTGCACGTTTCTATTAGCCAGCCAATCTCCTGGAACAAGAGTCGTGTCCCAGAAGATCACTGGCAGGGAGGGGCCTCCTAGGGCAAGAGGAGTCGCCGCCTAGGAGGCTGGAAGGAGGAAGTGGGTCTGGAAGTCCCTCTAAAAAGAGGGCACACCCACTGAACACATCCCACCGCCCCCCCACCCCCAAAAAATAGCATGCCAAAAGTGGCATGTCAGGGGGCAAGATGTGCTTAAAGCAGAAGATCCACTTTTGGGTGGAACTCCGCTTTAAAGCATTTGTGCTTGATTATTATTTTTTTTTTCAAGGTCATCGATTTTGTTTGTTTTTTGGGATCATAAAAGCTGGTAGTTGCAGAGTGGAGGAACTAATCGTTAGATAGGAACTAATCGCTAGGTAGTAGTAGTAGTAGTAGATATATGCCAGCATTTTTGTCACTTGAACGTTAACCTGCTTACAGGTATAAAGTCCCTTTAAATTGGAACCATGACCAGACTGTAGACATTAAAGCAGAAGAAGAGCCAAAACACAAATTCTCCTGGGGATCACAGGAGTGTACTACGTTCTGCATTCCTGTGGCCAGTATTCAGCCAACAGAGGGCCAAGGTCTGCTGTCAGCTGACATCACTTAGCCGGTGAAGGCTCTGGAGAGATCACAACTTTATAATCCGGCTCCACGTGCCTGACTGGCAGCTGGCTCGGCCTCTCAGCATGCTGTTCCAGTGAGCGTTGGAGGAGGGAGAGCAGAGAGCCGTTGACTGATAGTCATCTGTTCTCTGCTCACTAAGACCCCTTTCACACTGGAGGCAGTTCAAGTATTGTAGCGCTAAAAATGGCGCCTGAAAACTGCCGGTTGAATTTGAAAGCTTGAGTTCTTTCACAGTGGGGCGCTGTATACAGCGTTCTTGAAACGCACCTGCCCATTGGAATGAATGGGCAGTGCTTCCGAAGCTCCTGAAACGCGATTCCGAAGTGCCGCAGCACAGGTGCTTTTAACCCCTTTAGCTGTTAGCTGGGATTATAAGCGCCCCGCTAGTGGCCGTAAAGCACTACTTAAAGCGGGAGTTCACCCATTTAAAAAAAAAAAAAAAATCTCCCCTTAGCTTCCTGCTCGTTCGGTCTAGGGGAATCGGCTATTTATATTAAAATATGTGCAGTACTTACCCGTTTTCGAGCTGCATCTTCTTCCGTCGCTTCCGGGTATGGGTCTTCGGGAGCGGGCGTTCCTTCTTGATTGACATTCTTCCGAGAGGCTTCCGACGGTCGCATCCATCGCGTCACTCGTAGCCGAAAGAAGCCGAACGTCGGTGCGGCTCTATACTGCGCCTGCGCACCGACGTTCAGCTTCTTTCGGAAAATCGTGACGCGATGGATGCGACCGTCGGAAGCCTCTCGGAAACCTGTCAATCAAGAAGGAACGCCCATTCCCGAAGCCCATACCCGGAAGCGACGGAGAGGATGCGTCTCGTAAACGGGTAAGTACTGCACATATTTTAAAATAAATATCCGATTCCCCTAGTAATAACGAGCAGGAATCTAAGGGGGAAAAGTGCCCTCTAAGGGTGAACCCCCGCTTTAAACAGAGATAAAGCACCGCTAAAACAAGCAGAGCTTTATCGCTAACATGGTCCAAATGTGAAATTAGCCTGAGAACTGGCCAATCGGTGGCCTTTAAATGCTCAGTTTTCAGTGTAGAGGCAGCAGGGAACAAATGCAGCATCGGTCCGATGCTGCATCCACCTAGGTGACTATGTATGTTTTGTTTAAATCCTGAACTTCTCTTTTGAAGGAAAAGTATGGGCAAGCAATAATATATAGTAAATATTACTGTTTCCATGCCTTTTCTTCCCTTCCTCAGTCCTTTGGTTTGTGCAGTAACTGTCCACTCTGTTTGAAAGTTTAGACGGGGTGAATACAACTCCTGCAATACGTCAGTTTTCAGTCCCTCCTTCCCTCGGAAATGCGGCCACCCTTGGTGAATGGGCAATATACCTCAGCAGCAAGCTAGAGCGTGCATGCTTTTCCGTGCCTCAATTACCATTGCAACATGTCACCACACTAAAACCAGGACGCGGAGCCAGCGTGACAAGCTGTGCCCCCTCAATACCTCCAGCATCTCTCCTGTCCTGTGTTGTTAGTTGCAGCTTGTGTCTCTTCTCCTCTGAACCTCCATGGGCTCCAATCCCCCCCCCCCTTCCCCCCATGTGCATGGGGCCTAAATCAGGTCTCGGCACTCTACTCTTCCTTCTCTGATTGGTATTGGAAAGCGGACAGGCTGCCAACTCACTGTTGGAAGAGGGGAACATAAGCTACTGAGAAAAAAATAAGTGTTTTGTTGTAAATGTTGACAATCAATTTCTCCAGAGTGCCTGCAGCTTCAGAGGTCAGTTTGTTTAATG
This sequence comes from Rana temporaria, assembly GCF_905171775.1. Classification (NCBI taxonomy): domain Eukaryota; kingdom Metazoa; phylum Chordata; class Amphibia; order Anura; family Ranidae; genus Rana; species Rana temporaria. Next base: position 462,931,853 of record NC_053492.1, on the reverse strand, counting down.
ACAGTCAACGTGACGCTTTTAGTATTCATGGGGGTTATTTACTAAAACTGCATGGTGCAAAATCTGGTGCGGCTCTACATAGAAACCAATCGACTTCCAGGTTTTATTGTCCAAGTTTAATGCCAAAGTTAGAAGATGATTGGTTACTACTATGCACAGCTGCACCAGATTACTCCAGTTTAAGTAACTCTTCCACCATATGACCTAATCCCAACTATTAATGCAGTGTATACCAGGGTTTCTCCACCAGGGTTCCATGGAATCTTAAGGTTCCTCCAGAGGTTGCTAGAGGTTCCTTTAAACAATGAGAAATGTCTTCCTCTCGGAAGTTCCCACTGACACCATTGACCTTTTTAGCGGTCTGTAAGGGGGGAATTCTTCCCAATGACCACAAGTGTAAGACGCATTCTTCCCACTGACCGTCACACTAATGTATCATGCGATAGATAGATAGATGGATGGATAGATAGCAACTTTTAGCAGGGGTTCCCTGAACCTGGAAAATTATTTCAAGGGTTCCTCTGTGTTCAAAGGGTTGAGAGAAACAGTTGTATACAGTCTATAAATTGGACAATTTTCAAATTTAAATTTTTTTGCTATTACTTTTTTGCAGGTTTTGCCAGACAGAAGCCACCCAAAACTAGTAATGAGCAGTGGAGGAGGATACCTACTTCATGGTATTACCGTAGCTAGAGAACCGGCAAAGCCCAACAGCAGCTGCCCGGAAAGAACCGGAGAACCAGCACCAAAAAAATTAAAAGTTGCAGAACTTGAAAGCTAGAATTTTTTTTTTGTTTTTTATTGCATTGTCATTACATGACCAAGATTCAGCATATATCGCTTAGCCACAGAGAACCAGCATTGTTACCTTACCATTCATTTTCCAGTTTTAGACACTCGTTTGTACAGGAATGTTTTTTTATTTTTGTCTCTGATTCCAAAATACAAGCTTGTACTTCGTGTTTATAGTTTTATTGGACCTTTTTATTGTCATGATATTTATTTTGTGATTTATGTTTGGCTTACCAAGACAAAATTAAATGACCTTGCCTAAAAACTCTTAAATTGTATCCTCAGGACAAAGAAAAGTAGTTGTTTTAAAGAGCTTTGTGGGGTGGCTGGGAACCCAGGTATACAAATTCCAGAGAGCAGGTTAGGTGCTTGAAGGACAAATGTAGATTCAATGGGTTGTCTGAATCCGAGGCTCAGGGGGAAACACATAGAGCACTGCGGAGATGTAAATGGCTATACATTTAATATATGCAGTAGGTGCCTTTTGGTGTAGATCGAAAATACATTCCTCTTTCGCGAATAATCTTAACCATATTTTTTTCTTTCCTTATTACTTGTCAAGATGGCCTATTACATGGGTTTATCTGCTCTGCAAAGACTCTAAAACAAGGGGATGACTAACGCCATTTCATTACAGCCCCTCATCAGCAGTATAGTTGACCCCAGAGGTCCAGTTTTATCTGTGGGGCACTACGTACAGAGTTCAGGGGTGAGCTGCCTACAGCGAGCAGTGTTTAGGGGTGTGATGCAAACCGTGCAGAGTTCAGGGGTGCCCTATGCTTAGAGTTTAGGTGTGTGCCATGTACAGAGTGCAGGGTTTAGGTGTGCACCATGTACAGAGTGCAGGGTTTAGAGGTACATAATGTGCAACCCCATCTCAAACCCCCCCCCCCCTTCCAAAGCTTCTTTGCATCTCTACTCTCTCCTACCTGGCCCAGCTCTAGTTGCCTCCCTGTTTAGACGGGTCTGCCTCACCTTGCAGGAAGATCGCTCTCTCAGTGAAGTTCTGTTCCTGCCATGCCCCGCTGTAATATCGGTTACATCCAGGAGCTGCTGAGAGCAAAGCTGTCCCTTGTAAATGCAAAAGGGTTCTGTGTGCAGGAGGGCAAGAGCCCCAGAGATGGAGGAATGGTGTTCCACCACATTCCAGCCACAAAACTGAGTGAGCGGGCCATTCTCCCCTTGGGCCTTGTGTTTGGCATGTGCTGTAAGACATCCCATTCACGGTGTGATTGGCATTCTCCATCACACTGGGAATAGGCTGCAGAAACCTGGATAATACTGATCTAAAGTTGCAGAGTTAGTAAGGTTATAAAAAACACAGATGATCCATCAAGTTCAACCTTCTATCTACATTTTTCACGATTTTGGGCAACTGCTGCCAATTTAAAAATTTTAAGGAAATAATCCATCTAGATTCCCTATCCTGTAGTAATTAAAAATTATAGATAGGAGGGCTATACCGGAAGTAATTCAAATCTGGGCATAACTTTTATTAAAGTGGAGGTTCACCCAAAAACTTAATTTTTAACATTAGATTGAGGCTCATTTTGGTAAGCAGAATCGGGTGTTTTTCTTTAAATCGAAGCAGTACTTACCGTTTTAGAGATAGATCTTCTCCGCCGCTTCCGGGTATGGGCTGCGGGACTGGGCGTTCCTATTTGATTGACAGGCTTCCGACAGTTACATACAGCGCATCACGATTTTCCGAAAGTAGCCGAACGTCTGTGCGCAGGCGCCGTATAGAGCCGCACCAACGTTCGGCTTCTTTCGGCTACTCGTGACGCGATGTATGCGACCGTCGGAAGCCTGTCAATCAAATAGGAACGCCCAGTCCCGAAGACCATACCCGGAAGCGGCGGAGAAGATCTATCTCTAAAACGGTAAGTACTGTTTTGATTTTAAAAAAAAACCACCCGATTCCCCTTCACAAAATGAGCCTCAATCTAATGTTAAAAATTGTTTTTCGGGTGAACTCCCGCTTTAACTTGCATAAGTCATTCAAATCTTACATGTTGGTAGAGTAACGTCCTCTATAGTAACTCTTATTTTTCATTACAGGTAAATAATGAATTCCAAGCAGAAGCAATAATTCCTTCATTGAGTTTTTGATGGAGGGGTGCAGGCGTTCCAACATTCACAGAAGGCTAAAGAATATTTACGGAGATGACACCATTAAGAAGAGTCACCAATGACAAGACATTGCAATTGTCAGTGGTGTTATCTCTGTAGACTTCCGTGGCTATTGAACAGCCTGCACCCCTCCTTCATCAAGAACTCATTGATGACACGTTGCTTCTGCTCGGAATGCATTATTTACCTGCAATGGAAAAGAAGACTTACTAGAGAGGAAAAATTACTCTACCAACATGTGAAATTTGAACGACCTTTGTAAGTTAATAAAAAGACTTGTGCCCACTTACCTTTTTATATGCATGTCTGTTTATGCTCTCTGTAGTGTTTGGTATTGTCATATGCAGTGGTGGGCCACTCCATTAGGGGCACCACCCCCTAGTCCATGCACCAGGGCCCTAATCTACTTGCGGGGAGCAGGACACATGGATTTCAATGTGTTTTTTTATTTTATTTTTTTTAAGCATGTTATTCGAGCCTGAATTCTAATTGGCTTAAAAAAATGGTGGGTTTCGGGCCCACCCAGTTGTGTGATCATAGCGAATGGGGGAGGAAACACAGGGGGAAGCTGCCCCGCGGCCTGGATGGGCTAAGTGAAAGGCTGATGGACGATTGATCGGCCTGGGGGGTTTGACTGAGCGCTGGGGAGGATGGGCTCGGGTGGTTTGTTTAACCCCCCCCCCCCCCCCCCAAATAGCGCACCAGCCGCCACTGGTCATATGACATTTGTACTTTCACTGGATTTGATGGAGCTACTGTAATTTCATTTTACTGTATATGTGTTTAATAAACTGAACAAAACAAGTATGCCCTTTTTGCATTACTTTCGGTACATCCCTCCTGTTATAAATTGTAGATATTAGTATTAAGGTAATCCTCTATTTTTTTTTTTTTTTTTTTTTTTTACTGTACGATATTTTTTTTCTTATATTTTTTACAATTACATAGTTACATAGTTAGTCAGGTTGAAAAAAGACACAAGTCCAACCACAAAAAAAAATAAACAAAATAAAAAACACAGTACAATCCCATACACCCAACTCCATACCCACAGTTGATCCAGAGGAAGGCAAAAAAAAAACAGCAGAGCATGATCCAATTTGCTACAGCAGGGGAAAAAATTCCTTCCTGATCCCCCGAGAGGCAATCTGATTTCCCCCGGATCAACTTTACCTACAAATCTTAGTACTCAGTTATATTCTGTTAATTTAGGAAAGAATCCAGACCTTTCTTAAATCAATCTACTGAGCTGGCCAGAACCAGGAATTAACTGATTTAGTAAAGTATTCCGTAGCTGTAAAGTGGACCTGAACTCAAATAGTGAAGATTTTCCTTTTGTCATAAGAAGCAAATTATCTGAAAAATCTTTTTGTATTAAATTACTCTTGAAAGAGAACAATGCACTTTCCTGGCAGTTTGAAGGCCCCATGTACGCTGGTGCAAACTCTTCTGAACGAAGGTTGAAACCGGCATTTATAAAACGCCCATTTTGCCACGTTTGGCGTCTAGAAGCGTTTAGTTGGGAAACATCATAAGGACAATCCCTAAGCTCAAAAAACAGTATTAACCCTTTCAGCCATTTTGTGAGACCAGAGTGAGTCGCAGCAGCTGAGAGAGTAGCAGTGTACTTGTATTGAGCGTGTCACTTGCCACGTCACCTGGCCACAAGTTGTGAATTGTCCACTTGCCACGCCACCTGCCACTAAATTACACATGAGTCAAGTTTTTGTGCCACGAGCTTTGTGACTTGTGCTACATGGCAGCGCAAAAAAATGCATTTCTATCAAAGTGTTGGGGCATATTGTTTGAACAAGCCCTAAGGGATCTTGGTGATTACCACCCTACCTATAAGGGAATAGAACAGCCTTTCTCAATCTTTTCAACATGGAGGAACCCTTAAAATAACTTTCGGGGGAACCCCTGCTAAAAATTCCTATATCTACAACTCATGATACATTAGTGTGATGGTCATTGGGAAGAATCCCCCCCTTATAGATGGCTAAAAAGATCAATGGTGTCAGTGGAAACTTCTCTGAGAGGCAGAAATTGCTCAAGAAACCCCTAGCAACCTCTGTAGGATCCCTGGTTGGCTGAGAAACCCTGGAATAGACTGAATGTATACCTGTCCTGTGGGTGGTGTGCTAAATCTTGTCTCCCTTCAAAAGCTCCAAGTGCAACTGCTGCCTAAAACTTCAGGTGTATCAAATGTGTGTCCTCCACTGGACGCTGGGGTTCTCCACCACCCCCAAAACCTATTGCTAGGGTGGCTTGTAGTGCTATAGAGCAGTGGTTCTCAACCCTGTCCTCACCCCCAACAGGCCATGTTTTGGGAATTTCTCTTGGATAAATTAGCTGTCCAAAACACCAAGCCATCGACTCTGATTTAAAGCACCTGTGCAAGATAAAGGAAAGCCTGCAAACTTGGCCCACCTAGAAAGTTTTGGACAGCAGTAGTGGCTCCTGGATCCCTTTGGAAGAGTAAAGATATCCTTCACATCCCACCATATGGGTATTAGGCCTCATGTTCCAAGGCAGTTTTCTCTGTGTATCAAATCTCACTGGTTTCAGGCCAGCTCATGGGCATGTAGCCTTAAAGAGGAACTGCAGTCTGCCCACATAATTTGTAATAAAAATCTCTTTGCCATTCTGAAACTTCCTTCCAACCACTTTGCATTGCATATTATTTATATATACTGTTAGGTAGATTCAGTAAGAGTTAGGCCGGCTTATCAGTAGATAAGCCGACCTAACTCAGAATCTTTGTCGACTTATGTTTAAACGTATGCTCAAACAGAGATAAGCTTAAACATATCTAAGATACGACGGCTTGCGCCGTCCTATCTTAGATTGCAATATTTTGGATGGCCGCTAGGTGGCGCTTTCATTGCGGTCGGCGTAGAATATGTAAATGAGGAGATACGCCGATTCACGAACGTACGCTCGGCCGACGCAGTATTTTTACGCCGTTTACGTAAGAGATAGGCCGCGTAAAGTTAGAGCTAGGCCCTAGTGCAGGGATATGCAATTAGCGGACCTCCAGCTGTTCCAAAACTACAAATCCCATCATGCCTCTGCCTCTGGGTGTCATGCTTGTTGCTGTCAGAGACTTGCTATGCCTCATGGGACTTGTAGTTCTGCAACAGCTGGAGGTCCGCTAATTGCTTATCCCTGCCCTTGTGGAATAGTAATGTCAAGTATGGCCGCCGTTCCCGCGTCGAAATTCGAATTTTTTACGTCGTTTGCGTAAGTCGTCCGTGAATCGGGATTTACGTCGTTTACGTCCACATCAAAATCAATAGGCCCGTACGGCGTACTTAGCCGCAATGCACACTGGGAAATGCAGGCGCCTGGCGCATGCGCAGTTAAAGAAAAATGTTATAAAACATGAGGTCAAGCCCCATTAACATAAAACACGCCCCCCTCAAACACATTTGAATTGGACGCCCTTACGCCCGCCGATTCAGGCTACGCCGACGTAACTTAGCAGGCAAGTACATTGTGAATCATGTACTTGCCTCGCTAACTTACTGCGGCGTAGCTTAAATTCCTTAAGCTACGCCGCCGCAAAGTTACGCGAACGTACCTGAATCTACCTATGTGATTCTGTACTTGCCCAATATGCTGAAGAAATCTCCCTCCACAGAGTCTGGCTGCAGCCATTTTAACTGTGGGCCGCTGAAGCTGGTGCCTGTTCACTTCCTGGATTTACACTGGCACACCTGCAGCTCTCATTGGCCCTCTGAGGACTCATCCCCTCTTCCTTTATATTAATACATGCCAAAAGTCTTCATGGGCGTTCTTTCTTTTGGAGGAGGGGAGTAGGGGCTTTCACAGCCAAGCACACCCTCCTGCATGCATGTCCTGAGTTAAGAACAGATGGATTCCAGGAAGTAAGTGTTACACGAATCATCTGCCATTACTCAAGATGGCCACGGCCAGAAATTTTCCACCATAATAAAGCATGGAGACGTGGATAGGGGATTTTGCTTTGAATATCAAAAATAAATCAAATGGTATTTTTAAGATTATGGTGCTTAGATACAGTTCTGCTTTTAAGTGGTTCTAAAGTTTCAAGGTCTTGTCTATGCATGAAGATAAAAAAAAACTATGTGCAGCAGCACCCCACTCCCCCCATACTTACCTGAGTATCATTGCGATACAGTGATGTGTACGAGAGCCTTGGCTCTCCAGGGACTTTCCTTCCTCATTGGCTGAAACTGCAGCGGGAGCCATTGGTCAATTGCTGCTGTCAATCGCAGCCAATGAGAAGAAAGAGGGGGCGGAGCCACGGCTCTGTGTCTGAATGGGCATGCAAAACAGGGGCTCGGGAGCGAGCCTACTGCGGTGCCCTCTTAGCATGCTGTTTGCTCTTGGGCCACTTGGCAGGAGCGCTGGCCAGGGACCCGAGGAGGACTGGGACTGCTCTTTCTAAAACCAACTGCATATATTATAAAAAAATATATTAAACTTGCTTTTAACCACTTGGGATCCGCGCTATGGACGAAAGACGTCCACAGCGCGGCTCTCAAGTGCCGGGTGGACGTCCTGTTGTTGTTCTCCGTGCGCGCCGCTGGGGGCGTGCAGCGGGGGAAACAACGTGCCCGGCGCATCGCTCGGGAGCCGATGCGTGTGCCTGGCGGGCGTGATGTCTGCCAGACACCCGCGATCGGCGGTGACACAGCAGGGACGTGGAGCTCTGTGTGTAAACACAGAGCTCCACGTGCTGTCAGGGAGAGAGGAGACCGATCTGTGTCCCTTTACATAGGGACACAGCATCGGTCACCTCCCCCAGTCAGTCCCCTCCCCCCACACAGTTAGAACACACCCAGGGAATACATTTAACCCCTTCCTCACCCCCCTAGTGTTAGCCCCTTCACTGCCAGTCACATTTATACAGTAATTAGTGCATTTTTATAGCACTGATCGCTGTGTAAATGTGAATGGTCCCAAAATTGTGTCAAAAGTGTCCGATACGTCCGCCGCAATATCGCAGGCCTGACAAAAAAAATGCAAATCGCCGCCATTACTAGTAAAAAAAAAAAATCATAAATCTATCCCTTATTTTGTAGGCGCTATAACTTTTGCGCAAACCAATCAATATACACTTATTGCGATTTTTTTTTTTAAAAACAAAAATATGTAGAAGAATACGTATCGGCCTAAACCAAGGGAAATTTTTATTTTTTTTAAAAAAAATTGGGATATTATTATAACAAAAAGTAAAAAATATTGTGTGTTTTTTCAAAATTTTCATTTTTTTTATGTTTGTAGCACAAAAAATAAAAATCGCAGAGGTGATCGAATACCACCAAAAGAAAGCTCTTTTTTTTGGGGAAAAAAATGATAAAAATATAATTTGGGTACAGTGTTGTATGACCGCGAAATTGTCATTCAAAATGCGTCAGCGCTGAAAGCTGAAAATTGGTCTGGACACGAAGGGGGTTTAAGTGCCCAGTAATGACGTGGTTAATAGAACTTTAAGTTTTAAAGGGGAGGGATATTCTGCAACCTACCTTTATTTTTACACTCATCACGATCGGCCACATTCCTTTTAGAGTCGGCATGGAAGCCGTTTATGAATTATTCAGCACTGGTGCAGCTGACAAGTTTGCAGAGGTGGCAATCCATTTCTACACATGCAAACTAATTGATTTCATTTTTTATCTTTTTTTTTTTTTTTTTTGCCTTTACACCTATTGTTCTTGGAAGTAAAATCTCTCCTCCATTTCTCATAACTTTAGCATGGGCAAAAAAAAAAAATGGCAATAAAATAAAGTACAGCATTAATTTTTCCGACGGCAGGAAATAAATCGCTAATGTGCTCCAGTGTTTTATTTATTTCCTGTGTTTTGCTCAGTTTATAAAATTACAAAATGTTTACACAGAGCTGAAATATTAGAAAGTACAGATACAGAGAAGCATTGCTCAAATACTTATATTTTCTTTATGCTAGTTGCTTGGCTGTTATGGTGATCCAGCGTTAAAACGGTATTAACCACTTAGAGCTGACGCCTGCTGGCCCTTTAAGGGCTTAAGAACGGCGGGAGTTCTGGTCATGTAAACCACCCTGATTGGGTGTGACGGTGTTCACATGATCAGAAAGCTCCCGATCGCAAGCAGCGAACGGGAGCTTTCAGTTAGCCGTTAGGAGACCGCATATTTGCGTGCACTCTGCGCCTAGTCCAAAAAGCAAACATTTATTATATTACAGCTTTACAATTCTTAGATGTGATGGCTGCATTCGTTTTGTTTTTCAGGTTTTCATTTTATTCTGCTAATCCAGCCAGCAAGTCTGTTTTCCGGAAGCACATGCTCACCAGCAGAATGTATCAGTTTGTTTGTTTTTTTTTTGTTTTTTTTTTTCAAATCTGTTTATTGAGTATTTATAATATACATAGGAATAAACATAGAATATCAACCAATATAGAATGCATAGAAATCCATATATGAAGGTACACTTTCTTCTGCTAATCCAGCCAGCAAGTCTGTTTTCCGGAAGCACAAGCTCACCAGCAGAATGTATCAGTTTGTATGGGTGAAACAAACCACTGTGATCGGCTTTCATTTTTTTTATGTAAAACCTTTATTCCATAAGGAAAAAAACTGTTTGCTGTAACTGATTATAAAGTGTGAGCTGGAGTTTGACTTCAATTTATCTAAAGTTTCTAATGCACTTAAAGCGGGGGTTCCGACCGGCGCATACTGCGCGTCACGAGTTGCCGAAAGAAGCCGAACGTCGGTGCGCAGGCGCCGTATAGAGCCGCACCGACGTTCGGCTTCTTTCGGCAACTGGTGACGCGTAGTATGCGCCGTTTGGAAGCACGTCAATCACAGCCTGTGATTAGGAGCGCCCACTCCCGCGGGGAAGCCGGGGGTGAAAATAGCCCTAAAATGGTATGTACGCAAAAAAAAAAAAAAACAGCCTACTGTCGGTCTCATAGGTCGGCTTCATGCAATGTTAGAATTTTTTTTTAGGGTGAACCCCCGCTTTAACACTCACCCAACCAGACTGACAAAGTTACTGTCTGCTGTGCCTTTTGTTCTCATTCCTCCAGCCAGATCACCAGGTGAAAACGGGGAAAAGGCCAAAGAAAAGAAAACTAATGCAGTCATCTAATGAGTGGTAAGCTATAATAGAATACATTTTTGGTTTTGGGTTTAATACCAATTTAATGCTTTCTGAGTCTCTAAATCTGGAGCAAACATTGGAGCTCAGCATTTCTGACTTAATTTGCTACTAGTGTTGGGTGAAAGTTTCGGGCTGAGCATAAGTTCAGCCTGGACATTGGCTGTTCGCCCATTCGTCAGTGTGTCAGGGCAGTTTTACTTCAGTACATTGTTGTGCTTAAGTGCAGTTTTGCTGCAGTATGTTGAAGTGCGTCAGTGCAGTTTTGCTGCAGCATGTTGATGTGCGTCAGTGCAGTTTTAGTGCAGTTTTACTGCAGTATATTGAAGTGTGTCAGTGCAGTTTTACTGCAGTGTATTGAAGTGTGTCAGTGCAGTTCTACTGCAGTATATTGTAGTGCATCAGTGCAGTTTTGTCAGCGGCAGTGCTTAAGGTAAAGTGCACCAAACACCACTTTCCATTGATTAAAGTGCATCCAATTACACATTTTTCCCTCTCTATTACATTTCAGTAATAACCCCCCCCCCAATCATGTCTGTAGGCCAACAAGGAGATTCCCATGCTACTGTGAGGGGGCCAGCTGCGTATGTGTCCACAGGCAAAGGTGAGCATGGTCCATCAAGCAGGGCACCATTTTCTCTGGTTAGTGATGCTATCCAGCCACAGCATGCAGAGGAGGTGGTGGAATAAATTACTAAACCATCCTCATCCTCAGCTATCGCCCCAGCAGAGACTAGTACGTAGTCCACCGCAGCTGCCAGAGCGACTTTTTCTGCCACCTTATCCACAGCTACTCCTGCCATAGCCCCAGCATCATGCAGGGAGCAGTCAGCTGAGCTATTTAAACACAGCGTCAGCCACTTACTCCTTGATGATGCACAGCCATTACTTGATTCTGATCTTGGCTCTGACTCTGAGGTTGAGGAAAGTAGGATATGAGCCTACAGAGAGGAGGGAACATTGATGAACCACAAATTGGCAGTCATGTTCTCCCAGCCACAGCATATTGCCAAGTTGGCTCCAGTGATGAGGATGGAGCGGATGATGATGAGGTCACTGGCGCGACTTGGATGCCGGATAGAGTCGAGGAGAAACGTTAGGGTGATGCACAACCCCAACAAGGCGTGATGACACCAGCCATTTGGGTACTACATGCCTGAATAGGCATTTAACATCCCGCCACTCAGCCCCCTGGCAAGAGCACTTGAAAGCCACACAGAAAGGATGCAATTCTGCTCCCTTTCACTCCTTACCTTTCCGGTCTACCCCCGCTATCTCATGACCTCTCAGCAGCCTCCACTGACAGGGATGATGGTATAGAAAAGGGTGTTTTAAGTCCTTGCAGCATGTCTGCCACCAGCTGTAGAGTATATAGGCAAATTGTCCTGCCCCAGCTCCCGCAGCGAAAAAAAAGTACAGTCACTGCCACCCACATGCCCATCGTCTAAATTCCAGCTTGTCCAAGCTGCTGGCTTTACAACTTCTGCCTTTCTGTCTGGTGGATTCTGCCCTATTCCATGAATTTGCAGAAAGTGCTGTACCACAATGGCAGGTTCCCAGTCTCTATTTCTTTTCACGTAAGGCCATTCAAGCTTTGTATCATCACGTGGAAGGCAATGTTGTGGCATTGTTGGGCAAGGCAGTCAGCTGCAAGGTTCACCTTACTGCTGACTTGTGGTCTAACAAGCATGGTCAGGGATGATATATTTTGTTCACAGCACACTGGGTAACTGGTTGCAACTAGGAAGGATGCAGGATAGGGCTTGGGCTTGTTTTTCTGCCATTTTTTCATACAGCTGGTGGTGATGATGCAAGATTTGTCCGCTCCACCACCTCCTCCTCCATGCCCTCCTCTGCTGAATTGTTCTATGAACCACAAGTACCCCATAAGCGTTCAAGGGGCTATCAATGAGTCATGCTACAAGATGCCATGCAGTACTTCAGCTGGTCTGTCTAGGGGACAGGAATCACACCAGAGCAGAGATTCTTTCATCTCTGCAGGGGCAGGCCCAGAGGTTGTTCACGCCATGCCAGCTTGAGCCAGGAATGGTGGTGTGCCATAATGGCACTAACTTCCTGTCTGCCCTTCAACAGGGAAAGTTGACACATACCATACCTGGCACATGTCCTCAGTTTGGTGGTGCAGCATTTCTTAAACAGGTACCCAGGGTTGCAAGATCTTCTGAAGCAGGCCAGAGGAGTCTTTAGCCTTTTCAGGCAGTCATACACAGCCAGAGTTTGATTGGCTGAAATTCTGTGGGAATTCCACCTGCCCGTAAACCCAAACCGACTGATTTGTAACATGCCCACCAGGTGGAACTCAACATTGGAAATGCTACAGTGGCTGCACATGCAGCAGAGGGCCGTCAACGAGTACCTGCGTGAGTATGGCATGACAGGCTCAGGGGGGCTCTACTTTTTTTCCCCCACGCAATGGCTGCTGATAAAAGATGCATGCACTGTACTGTCACCATTTGAGGAGGCAACAAGGATGGTGAGCTGTGACAATGCATGCATCAGTGACACAATCTCTGTTGTGTTCCTGCAGGAGCAGACTCTGCGTGGCATTATGGACAAGGCACCTGAGGCAGAGCAGCGGGAGGATGAGGAGGACTTCCTTTCCTCTCAAGGCCTACTTTATGCAGACACCATTTTTGCGATGCCACAGAACACACAAGAGGAGAGGGAGGAGGAGGAGGATTCTGACAGTTTTGGAGGTAGTACATGGTTGGGAGGAGGCAGTTGCAGATACTGTAATCCTCAGTGATCACGAGGACTCTGCTTCTCATGCCTCTACAAACTTGAGGTGCATTCTTCAAAGCCTGCAAAAGGACCCAGAGAATTTGTGGCATCAAGGAGAAAGATCATTATTGGTTGGCAACCCTCCTTAACCACCGCTACAAGGGGAAAGTCTAGGAACTCAACCCATCCCCACAGAGGGAGCAGAGGATAAAATATCTTAAAGGACACCTTAAAGAGGAGTTTATGTACCGCCTTTCCAGACTCTTGTAGGTTACAGTCTCACGGAAAGGCTAGTTTTGTGGCTTCTGTTGATCGAAGGAGGAGCGGTGGAGAAGGGGACGGCCTCAGTGTTGCATTTCAAATTTTGTTTTAGTCCTCGGCACCCACGGCTGTCAACTTTCACATCTCATTGGCAGCATCAGCATCATATGGTGGGAGATTATCTAGGGACGAAAATGGACATAAAGAACTTTCCTGTCGACAATCCACTGGTTTACTGGGTCATGAGAATTAACAACTGACCACAACTTGCCCAGTATGCAATTGGGCTGCCCTGCATCCAGTGTGCTTTCTGAACAGGTATTCAGTGCTGCCGTAGGGTCTGTGACAGATACAAGAGCACGTCTGTCCACAGACTCCGTTGACTGGCTGACATTCAGCAAAATTAATCATTCCTGGATTAGCAGCAGCTGATGCTGATGTCACAGATTAAGTGTTTTTGGGTTGTGGAATCTCTGCAAGACTGTCTAGACTGCCTAGCTTTGTGAGTGTTGATTTTATTTGGAAGAAATGTTTTGCTATAGGTTTCATGGGCTCAACACCCAAGAACAATTTTTTCCGCACCTGTTTGACAGGTGTATATCATTTCAATTTTTTACAGCAAAGCCAATTCTTGCTTTCATCAAGAGTACCTCTATAGGGTTATGGTGTGATGGCACCACCAACAACCAAAGCCCAATTTTTCCACACCTGTTACTTCTATCCAAAGTCTGCAAAACAGACACCAGAATTTATCCCCAAAATCTCTAATCTTGTTCTAAATGCATAAAATTGTGGCCTCATCATACAGACTGGCTTCCCAAGCTGTTTTACAAAATAATGAAAGCTTGCAGGGAAAATTTAATTTTTGTTCTTGATAAAAATGTAATTTATGCTGCATCAGGTTCTATACATGGTACAGATACCCCAGGCACTATATTTAAAGGCATTTATAAAATTAATTAGTAAAGTAAATCACTTCTCATTTAAAAATGATCTTTTATTAAAACTTTTTTTCCATTGATACATGTCCCCTAGGGCAGTACCCGGGCCCCATCTCTATATGCTACATATATGTTTATATTTAAGTCAGTGGCACATAAGGTGTTGAAAGAGAGACAGTTAGGGAACTATCATGTTGAGATGGACAAGTCATCATATATCCCTCAGTACAGGTTTAATTTTAAAGTACAACTAAAGGCAAACAATTTTAGTTTTTTACGTTTTGGATGGAGTAAAGAGGGATTCGATCACCTGGCAGGTCTTTATTGCTGCCTGTGCCCATGTTAGGGAGATTCACTCAGTTTATTTGTCCTGTTTACCATTATCATCAAAAGCAAAAAAAATCCCACATTCTGGGTTGACCTCAGAACAGGAATAGAGGGGAAATCTTCCAATGAAGTGACAACCATAGATTCAGTCACTTTAGGGGGATTTCCTCTCACTTCCTGTTTTGGCTATGGGACAGGAAGTGAAGACATATCTCCCCAATTTGACAGAGATGAGAACCAATAGCTTTGAAAGTTGTAAACTAACAGTTCTGGGGTGAAAATGTTTACCAGATAGTTACTGGGGAATGTTTTTCATGGTTGTTCCATGTGTTAAAGGGTTTAAAGTGTTTTTTTTAAATGATCACCTTGTAAAACAACCCATTCAGTTTAAAATAGAAATGAAAGGCAAAAATACTTTTTTTTTTCTTTTTCTTTTTTTGCAGTTATGCAGTTTATAAGCTGTGTAAGAGCTGGAGAGAGGAGAAGCCAGTGAATGGCTGTGCAGCTAGAGAACTGACGACGGTGTGCTCCCCAACTTAGTGTGGTCAGTTTTTCATAGGTAAGCAGAGGATCTAATAGGAACACCAGGAATTTCTCACAAAGGAAGCAAGTACATGGTACCGCAGCCAAATATCAGGAATATGAAGTGTTGGGGTAACAAATGCTTTAACCACTTTCCGCCGGGAGGACGTCCCCTGGTTTCAGTGGTATACCAGAATGATGCTTGCTACCGGCATCATTCCAGTATGTATATTTTCAGCTGGCTATTCTCTTTCATGCAGAAGTAGAGGGACCTCCAGCACACAGCCTGTGGTTGACAGCCTCAGCTCTGTTTCTGTGTGCTTTATGAAGGGTGTCCCTTCCATCAAATCAGCTCTCAGAGCTCTCCTCACTGAGCTCTGCAGTGTATAACTTCAGCTCTCTTACCCCTTTTTTTTTCTAAACTCTCAAGCAAGTTTTATAAATTCTGGACTTTGACTGTAGAGAAGAGAATACTGCAGATAAATAGGTACAGCTTATGTAAGAGGATTTGTTTTATCTCCGTGTATCACCCGAGGCCAGTCATTTCACTGGAGATATGTAAGGGATTACAACCACTAACTAATATTTTAAATACCTACTTTTATTAAATTATTTAATAAAAACAAATATCTTTTTTTTTTTTTTTTTAGCCCTGACCATATTAATTAAATAAATACAAAACCATTTTACATTCCCTTTAATAACCTCTGAAGTAGTACTTCAAATTACTTTATTTTCAAAGAATGCACTTTTGCATGCTTTTATCCATAGACCCCCAAATTTAAAGCTGCAAGTACTTAGGGCCAGATTCACAAAAGAGATACGACGGCGTATCTCCTGATACGCCGTCGTAACTCTGAGATACGATTGTCGTATCTATGCGCCTGATTCATAGAATCAGTTACGCATAGATAGCCCTAAGATCCGACAGGTGTAATTGACTTACACCGTCGGATCTTAGGATGCAATTCTAGGCCGGCCGCTAGGTGGCGATTCCATAGCGGCCGGCGTAGAATATGCAAATGACTAGTTACACCGATTCACGAACGTCCGCTTTGCCCGTCGCTCTAAATTTACGTTGTTTCCGTAGAGATACGCGGCGTAAAACTAAGGGTGCCCTCTAGGTGGCCTAGCCAATGTTAAGTATGGCCGTCGTTCCCGCGTCGAAATTTGAAATTTCACGTCGTTTGCGTAAGTCGTCCGTGAATGGCGCTGGACGCCATTTACGTTAACGTCGAAACCAATGACGTCCTTGCGACGCCATTTAGCGCAATGCACGTCGGCAAATTTTAGGGACGGAGCATGCGCAGTAAGTTCGGCGCGGGAACGCGCCTAATTTAAATGGTCCCCGCCCCATTTGAATTAGGCGGACTTGCGCCGGGCAGATTTACGCTACGCTGCCGCAAGTTTACAGGCAAGTGCTTTGTGAATCAGGCACTTACACTGTAAACTTGCGGCGGTGTAACGTAAATGGGATACGTTACGCCGCCGCCGCAGCGCAACGCATTTGTATGTGAATCTGGCCCTTATTTTTTATGTCCTGCACTACTCTCTATAAACCCTCAAACCTAAAGCTGCACAAATTTAGTGACTATATTTTACTGATACAAATAAATTTCAATAAATGTCTCATTCAGCATATAAATCTACTACGTAATACTATTTTTGTGTTTTTTATTAAAAAATGGTATTAATTAATTTTTTTATTATTTTATAATATTAAGTTGAATATATTTATAAGTAGTTTGTCACATTTGTTGAAATTACTTGAATTATTTAGCATTTTGACCAAAAATACTCTTAAACAACTAAGAAGTTACAAAACAACAAAGTCTCCAATGCAAGATTCAGTTTAATTTTATTATTTCAAATCTCAGAACATAGATGTATTAAAGTACAATTACACATAAAACATATCCACAAGCATAATAAAATGTCCCTTCTAAGTGTATGAATATATGTCATTTGTATTTTTTTTTTTTTTCTATCAACAGCAAAAGTCATATTATACATTTCTGACAGTGTAAAATACTATTTGTGAACGATGAATCACATTTTTTATTTTTTATTTTCTAAACAACATTTTTTTTTTTTCTCTTTTGAAGAGGCAGTGGCAAGAAATGTAGGAATGTTTTAGCTAAATATAGTATAGCTTTTAGCTACAGGTATTGCAGTCTATTGTGTCTCAGCCTTGTCTGTTTTTGCTTAGCTTTTCAGCAATCTTCTGCAACTCCATGTCCATAATTGCCAGGTTCTCTAATTCTTTCTCCTGAAAGGTAATAAGAATACTGTTATTAAATCCCAAAAATTGAGTTTCTTGTTTTTTTACATAAAAAAAAAAAAAAAAAAAGTTCCAAAAAAAGAACTTATTTATTTATTAAAAATATATAAATATTTCAGTCCCCCGCCACCAACCATTCAAGCCTAGGCCACAATGACATGTCACGTTCCAGCAGCCCGCTGGGATAATGTCGTCACATAACCCAGGAGGCTATGGGAGCCCATTAACCACTTAAGACCCGGACCATTATGCCGGTAAAGGACCTGGCCCCTTTTTGCGATTCGGCACTGCGTCGCTTGCGCGGTTGTGCGACGTGGCTCCCAAACAAAATTGGCGTCTTTTTTTCCCACAAATAGAGCTTTCTTTTGGTGGTATTTGATCCCCTCTGCAGTTTTTATTTTTTGCGCTATAAACAAAAATAGAGCGACAATTTTGAAAAAAATGCAATATTTTTTACTATAATAAATATCCCCAAAAACATTTTTCCTCAGTTTAGGCCCATATGTATTCTTTTACTTATTTTTGCTAAAAAAAAAATTGCAATAAGCGTTTATTGATTGGTTTGCGCAAAAGTTATAGCGTTTACAAAATAGGGTATGGTTTTATGGCATTTTTATTATTAATTTTGTTTTACTAGTAATGGCGGCGATCAGCCATTTTTTTCGTGACTGAGACATTATTGCGGACACATCGGACACTTTTGACACATTTTTGGGACCATTGTCATTTTCACAGCGAAAAATGCTATAAAAATGCACTGATTACTGTGAAAATGACACTGGCAGTGAAGGGGTTAACCACTAGGGGGTGCTAAGGGGTTAAGTGTGCCCTAAGGGAGTGATTTTTACTGTAGGGGGTGTGGCTGTAGGTGTGACGTCACTGATCGTCGTTCCCTATATCAGGGAACAGACGAACACTGACCCTGCCACAGTGAAGAACGGGGAAGGTGTGTTTACACTCACCTCTCCCCGTTCTTCAGCTGCTGTGACCCGATCGTGGGACACCGGCGGGAATCGGGTGCCGCGGTCACAGAGCTTCGGACCGGCTCGCTAGTTCTCCCCCGGCAGCGCGCGACCCACGGCTGGGCACTTAAAGGGCAACGTACGTATGTGCCTGTGCACAGCCATGCCATTCTGCCGACGTATATCGACGTTAGGCGGTCCTTAAGTGGTTAAAAGAGCGCCCACAGGGCAGAGTCACACATTTCATTGGGACCAGGGTGGCAATGTGGAACACCAACTGTCACACCTGAACAGCGGATTGCTGCAGGACAAGGCGGGATCTGCTGGGCCAAGGAGTATGTTTTTTTTATTAACCACTTCAGCCCCAGAAGAATTGGCTGCCCAAAGCGCGGTCGCAATTGTCATAGAGCTTTGTTTTGGTTTGGTGGTATTTGATCACCTCTGCGATTTTTTTTTTTTGCGCTATAAACAAAAAAAAGACGACAATTTTGGAAAAAAAATAATATTTTGTACTTTTTGCTATAAAAAATATCCCAATTTTTTTATTTTTTAAGATAATTTTTTCTCGGTTTAGGCCGATATGTATTCTTTTACATATTTTTATTAATAAAATCGCAATAAGTGTCTATTGATTGGTTTGCAGAAAAGTTGTAGCCTCTACAAAATAGGGCATAGAACTATGGCATTTATATTATTATATATATTTTTTTACTAGTAATGGCGGCGATCTGCGATTTTTACCGGGACTGCTATATTATGGCGGACACATCGGTTACTTTGGACACATTTTTGGGATCACTGGCATTTATACGGCAATCAGTGCTATAAAAATGCACTGATTAATGTAAAAATCTCACTGGCAGGGAAGGGGTTAACACTTGGGGGCGATCAAGGGGTTAATTGCATTTCCTAATGTTGTGTTCTAAATGAAGGGGGATGGGACTGACCTAGAGGAAATTACAGATCGTGGTTCCTAGCTATTAGAAACTCACAACCTGCATTTCCTCACTGAACAGAACAGGGATTTGTGTGTTTACATACACACGTCCCTGTTCTGCCTCCCCTTCCCCCGAGATCGCTCGCGGCCGGCGGTCATCGTGACCGTCTGTCTCAAGCATTGGCACCCCCGCGATGCAGCCGGTGTGCGTGCCTGCTAGCCTGCTTAAAGAGACTGATGTACAACTACGACAGTTCACGCAGCGGAGCCAGCCTGCCGGTCCGTAAGCGGTTAAAGAGAACTCTGCATAACATATACGTCAGCAGAATTGCACGCCTGGGCAAAGTAACGTATATTTACGTCACTTTGAAATTTCCGCGCACGCGCCCCTGCCGCGGGTTCCATAGACTAGGTGTCCGCCGGTGTCCCGCAATCGAGTCATAGAGCTGCAGAACGCGGAGAGGAAAGTGTAAACAAGCATCTCCCAGTTCTGCCTAGTGACACTGTCACTGATTGTCTGTTCCCTCTCATCGGGAGCAGCTATCAGTGACGTGTCACTCCTAGCTACGCCCCCTAACAGTTAGAATCACTCCCTAGGACACACTTAACCCCTTCCCCGCCCCCCCCACTGGTTAACCCCTTCACTGCCAGTCACATTTACACAGTAATCAGTGCATTTTTATAGCACTAATCGCTGTATAAATGTGAATGGTCCCAAAAATGTGTCAAAAGTGTCCGATGTGTCCGCCAGTCACGATAAAAATCGCAGATCGCCGCCAAAAAAATATTAATAAAAATGCCATAAAACTATCCCCTATTTTGAAGACACTTAGGCCCGGATTCACATACATCGGCGCATATTTATGCGGGCGTAGCGTATCTAATATACGCTACGCCGACACAGCGCACAGAGGCAAGCACTGGACTCACAAAGCACTTGCTCCCACTCGCTCTTAAAGATATGCTGGGTTTCCTCGGCGTAAGCCAGCGTAGGTGGAAGTGGGCGTGAGCCATGCTAATGGGCGTGATTCTGCGCATGCGCACTGGGATGCGGCCACGGGACCCGCAAGCGCCATAGAAGTACTTAAAATGAACGGCGCATGCGGGTCCCGTGACCGCATCCCAGTGCGCATGCGCAGAATCACGTCGGAACTACCTGCCTACGACGTGAACGTAACCTACGCCTAGTCATATTCACGTACAACGTAAACGACAAAAGATACGACGGCTTGTGTTCCCTGGTCCATACCTTTGCATGAGTTGCCTCTCCTATATGGGGAATAACTTTACATCGGACGTACGACTTACGCGTATATTATGCGCCGGGCGCAAGTACGTTCGTGAATCGGCGTATCTCCCTCATTTGCATATGTGCATAGAAAATCAATGGGAGCGGCAAATGCGCCCAGCGTAAATATGCGCCCACGATACGCCGGCGTAGGAAAGTTACGTCGGTCGGATGAAGCCTATTTTCAGGCGTATCTCAGTTTATGGGCACGGCGCATACTTACACTTACGCGGCATATCTCGAGCTACGTCGCCGTAAGTGCTTTGTGAATCCGGGCCTATAACTTTTGCGCAAACCAATCAATAAATGCTTATTGCGATTTTTTTACCAAAAATATGTAGAAGAATATGTATCGGCCTAAACTGAGGAAAAAACTTGTTTTAAATATAGATTTTTAGGGGATTTTGGGCCACATTCACAAAAGAGATACGACGGCGTATCTCCTGATACGCCGTCGTATCTCTGTGATTCGCCCGTCGTATCTATGCGGCTGATTCATAGAATCAGTTACGCATAGATAGCCCTAAGATCCGACAGGTGTAATTGAATTACACCGTCGGATCTTAGGATGCAATTCTAGGCCGGCCGCTAGGTGGCGATTCCATAGCGGTCGGCGTAGAATATGCAAATGACTAGTTACGGCGATTCACGAACGTCCGCGTTACCCGTCACTCTAACTTTACGTCGTTTAAAAAATCACGTCATTTGCGTAAGTCGTCCGTGAATGGCGCTGGACGCCATTTAGGTTAACGTCTAAACAAATGACGTCCGTGCGACGTCATTTAGCGCAATGCACGTCGGGTAATTTTCCCGACGGAGCATGCGCAGTACGTTCGGCGCGGGAACGCGCCTAATTTAAATGGTGCCCGCCCCATTTGAATTAGGCGGGCTTGCGCCGAGCAGAATTGCGTTACACCACCGCAAGTTTACAGGTAAGAGCTTTGTGAATCAGGCACTTACGCTGTAAACCTACGGCGGTGTAACGTAAATCAGATATGTTATGCTGCCGCGGAGCAACGTAAATGTACCTGAATCTGGCCCTTTGGTTTTAACTAAAAAAAATAAATGAGGGCTTAAAAGTTACTTGGAAAGAACAAGCCATTGAACATTTGTTTTCATTTAGTTAAAAATTTGTGCAACTCAACCTCTTTTGGGAGCACCTGAAGGAAAATGAATTAAACTGAAACAATTAATCAAGTCATTTAAATGATTGCTGCGGGGGACAGTCTCTAATTTTGATAAAGCATCATCACCCTGATCCTTATTTATCATCCTGTATCAGGCGAAAACATCTTAATTGCTCTCTATCAGTAATGATTTATAATATTGCATACTGCATTACAGTACATAATAATACTGGTCCGAATAGGACATTCAATTTGTATCTTTTATCTCTTCATTTCATAGCGAAAAGAGAAGTAATTCACCCAACGCAAGTGGTTGGAAAGCAGGCTAATGTATAAGAACTGAAGCCAAATAGAGCCGCTGCACATCAAACAGATTATTTGTTTCATTGGAAAGATGAAAATGATTGCCAGCCGTAGGCAATAGCTTTTGTTCCGGTGCTTCGCTTCGAAATTTCTTAAATTGGCCCCGTATCATTTTAATTTCACTTTATTTATTAGCAAGAGAACAAATCTGTAAAGTCAGAAATGAGACGGGACCAAAATTTGAAGGTCCGACATACAGTATCCCCAGAGCTTTTTTTTCTCGGAAAATAGGTGCAGGAACTCCACCACGACCCCGTTCAGATTTCAAAAACAGTAGAAGTGTCTTAACCACTTGAGACCCACGCTATAGACAAAAGACGTCAACAGCGCGGCTCTCAAGTGCCAAGTGGACGTCTTTGGACGTCTTTTAAAGTGCATTACCCGCGCGCGCCTCTGGGGGGCGCGCAGCGGTAAACACTGTCCTGGCGCATCGCTGAAGAGCCGATGCGTGTACCTGGCGGCCGCGATGTCCGCCGGGTACACGCGATCGTCGGTAACACAGCAGGGACGTGGAGCTCTGTGTGTAATGATGGGGTGTAAACACAGAGCTCCACGTGCTGTCAGAGGAGAGGAGACCGATCTGTGTCCCTTGTACATAGTGACACAGCATCGGTCACCTCCCCCAGTCACCCCCCTCCCCCCACACAGTTAGAACACACCCAGGATACACATTTAACCCCTTCTTCACCCCCTAGTGTTAACCCCTTCCCTGCCAGTCACATTTATACAGTAATTAGTGCATTTTTATAGCACTGTGCGCTGTATAAATGTGAATGGTCCCAAATTTGTGTCAAAAGTGTCCGATATGTCCGCCGCAGTATTGCAGTCCCAATAAAAATCGCAGATCGCCGCCATTACTAGTAAAAAAAATCATAATTCTGTTCCCCATTTTGTAGGCGCTATAACTTTTGCGCAAACCAGTCACTTATTGTGATTTTTTTTTTTTTTACAAAAATACGTAGAAAAATACGTATCGGCCTTAACTGAGAAAAAAAGTAGTTTTTAAAAAAAAAATTGGGATATTTATTATAGCAACAAGTAAAATAAATATATATATTTTTTAAATTGTCGCTCTTTTTTTGTTTATAGCGCAAAAAATAAAAACCGCAGAGGTGATCAAATACCACCAAAATAAAGCTCTATTTGTGGGGAAAAAAGGACGTCAATTTTGTTTGGGAGCCACGTCGCGCGACCGCGCAAATGTCAGTTAAAGCGACGCAGTGCCGGAAGCTGAAATTTCGCCTGGGCACGAAGGGGATTTATGTGCCCAGTAAGCAAGTGGTTAACTCAGTTCACACTGGGGATTCCTGACAGGCAGGGAGGGAGAGGGGGAGAGAAGACATCACATTACATGGTAAGACCTAGACCAAAAATAAGCCCTACTGTGTCTTTTGTTGCCAAAATTAATATAAGACCCCAGGCTTATTTTCAAGGGAAACACAGTAGCTGCAGGTTTCTCTTTTCTAACAACATACGGTAGTAACTGGTCTGTGAAATCTCACGTACCAAAAATGGATAAGGCCTCGTACACACGACCGAGAATCTTGCCGTAAAATAAATGTTGTTTTCCTCGACGAGTTTCTTGACAGGCTTGTCGAGAATCTTGTCAAGCTTTCTTTGCATACACTGTCAAGACAAAATCTCGTCGTTCTCAAACGCGGTGACGTACAACGGCACTATAAATGGGAAGTTTGATTCCACTGGCACAACCCTTGGGGCTGCTTTTGCTAATCTCACGTTACTGCGTGTTAAGTAAAAGTTTGGTGAGAGACGATTCGCGCTTTTCAGTCTGTTACAGCGTGACAAATTGTGCTATCTCCATTACAAACGCTACTTTTACCGAAGGTGCGCTCCCGTCTCAGACTTTATTCTGAGCATGCGCGGGTTTCTAAGCATACACACGAACGTGTTTCTCGTCGTAAACCAGCCCGACGAGAAACACGCCGAGGAAATTGACACTCCCGACGAGAAAAAAAGAGAGTTGTTCTCTTTTTTTTCTCTTTGAGATCCACGACAGTTTTCTTGACGAAAAACATACACACATCGTTTTTCTCGGCAGAAATGCTCTGCCAGCATTTTTCTTGATGGATTTTGCAGAGGAAAACGGTCGTGTGTACGGGGCCTAACAGTTTACCTATTTGCATGAGCCTGGACAGAATGGGTGACAAAGGGTAGACCTGTGCAGTGCTGCTAGGGATTACTCAGAGACATCAGATAACAATAAAAATGGCCTCTAGTGCGTAAATAATTGAATGAATGTATATACCGTATTTATACCGTATTTATCGGCGTATACTGCTCACTTTTTTGCCCTGAAAATCAGGGCAAAATCGTGGGTGCGCGATATACGACGATACCGGCTTTCCCGCGCTGAGTTTGAATACTGCGCCGGCATATACCGAGCGCAGTACACTCGTGTATAGTCGGGCAGTCTCGGCTCCTCTCGCGCTCACGTCCTGGACGTACAGGACGTGAGCGCGAGAGTAGCCGAGCCTGCCCAACTATACACGAGTGTACTGCGCTCGGTATATGCCGGCACAGTATTCAAACTCGGCGCGGGAAAGCGGGAAACGAGCGGGGAGGACGCCGGAACCCGACGAAGAGGACATCCGAAGCCGCAGACGGACGCCGGACCTGACAAGGCCGCCGATGGACGCCGCGCAAGACACCAAAACTGTAAGTACTAAAATCTTTTTTCCACAGGAATTTCGGGGCAACTTTAGGGGTGCGCGCTATACGCGGGAGCGCGCTATACCCCAATAAATACGGTATGTATTATGCATGCATGTATAGCCTGTTGTGCTTGATTCATAGGCTGATAGTTTAATGATTGCTAGTATTGCAGATCATAATAATAAGTTTACCTCTTCCTCAGTTAAAGGCGTCTCTCTGAATCTCCCTCTCTCATCGTAGTGACGCTTTTTTATCTCTCCAGAGTCATAGAAATCTGGAAACTCAACAGACTTTTTCTTGTAATTTAGAAGCTGAGCCAATTCATCCATCCTGTCATACTCTCTTTTTTCTTCCAATTTGGGCATTTTACCGGCGCTTCTGTTCCCACCATACCGACGTCTCAAATCTTCAAGAAATTTCTTTTTACCCCATAAACATGTATACGTGTCAATGTCTGGGATATTCGATTCCTCTCTGTCTTCTCGAATATGGCGATTTTTACTTTCCTCGTATTGTCTCAAGTCTTTTTCTTGAGGCGGCTTTGGGTAGTATCTTTTCATCCCATCCACCATTTCTTCACCAATGTAGTACCTCTTTTCATCTTGTTTCTTTTCTTGTCTAAATGGCTCAGCCTCTTCACTCCCTTGGAGATGATTTTTTAGTTTTCTGTAGAAATTTTCTTTCTCTTGTTCATGCTCATGACGCTTATCAATACCTTCCTGGCTCTCTTCGCTATCTTCATTGCTTTCTTCGTAGTTTAGTCTGGAGTTTTGTTGACTTAGCCACCTCTTTCTTTCTTCTTGTCGTTTTTTCTCTTCATGGTGGTGATCAGTCCGTTCTTTCTCATTGCTTTCTTCACTGCTATCATGGTGTTCTGCCTCTTCCTCGCTGTCTTGATGGTGGTGTTTCTTCTCTCTTGCTTCTTCCAAACTTTCTTTGTCATAATGGGACCTCTTGTCAAAGTAGTTTTTAATCAAGTGGTTTTCCATGGAGGTTTCTCCAAAGTGTGGCTTTTGTCCCCTTGGGTCTGCGAGATTGTTTCTTGGTTCTTCGTGATGACCTTGCCTTTCCTCATAATCAAAGAGCCTCTTTATGAGTTCTTCATGATTTGGTTTATAGCTTATTTTTTCTTTTTCTTCTTCCCATCCATCATTTTCTTCTGGAACTTTACTGGAGTGAATGGAATGGAATTTCTCTGGCTGCAAAAGTTGTTCCTTGCCGTTTTTGCTTAAAGCATGTCTCTTTAGGATTTCCTCTAAATTCTTGACATCGTCCTCATTTTCTTCTTCTGGTAATTCCTCTGTATGTTTAGCTGTGTGATGAGCTCTTTTGTCTAAAAAGTCATGTGAAGATTCTTGTGAGTCCTCGTGGTATTTATTTCTTTTTTCCATGTCTTCTTTCTCATAATGTTCTTTGTGATCTCTTTCTTCATCATCGTCCTCACCCTCGGCGAAGTCTCTTTCTTTAGAATGCCCTGTGCTTTCTTCTTTTTCATCAAATTGTTCTGTTTCTTTTAATTTTTCCTCCTCCTTTTCCTCTCTGCTTTCAGTTTCTGCATGATGCCGCTTCTCTTCATATTCTTCTTTTGGTAAATCTGGACTCTGTTTAGCTTCTTCCTTACTGTCATGTTGGTGATTATCTAGGCCTACAGGGTCCTTTATAGTTCTTGTTTCATACTGTTTCAGTTCACCCTCTTCTTCGTCCTGATTATGTCTGTTGCCTAAAAGACATTATTACAGGTCATGAAATAAGTAAGGACTCCATTCCTCCATGAAATTAGGTCAAACATAACATAACCCACTACAGACAAGGCAAAACACCATACACAACAATGATGGTACAAAATAAAGAAATACCCATAGCAGTGTGGGCTGTATATTGCATTGTCTGCACACAGCATTTTCAAAAGCCTCTCCAGACAACACGAAAAAAACATTATTTTTCTACCACTTTACAAAACTCTGGTTCAGCCATATCTTGAGTATGCCGACCAGTTCTGGTTACCAGTTTTCAGGAATGATGTGTGTCATTTAGGGCAGGGGGTCTCCAAACTTTCTAAACCAGTGGTTCTCAACTTTTCTAGTGCTGTGACCCCTTGTTAAAATTTCCCAAGTTGTGGGGACCCCTAACAGTAAATTTATTTTCGTAGCGTGGGTTGTCAGCACCCAAGGCAAGTAATTTGCGCCCCTAACCCATGGACATTTAGCGATCCCTGAGTCCCTTCCACTCGTACAGTATTAAAAACCCTTATGGTACATTTTAGGATTTTAGCATTTTTCTCTTTGTTCACCTTTTTTTCCCTTTTATCTCTCTCTATCCTAATTTCTTGTCCCCCCCCCCCCCCCCATCCCTCTCTCTAGTCTTCTTTCTTGTTCTTTCTATTATTCTTTCTCTCCCTTTTTCTTTGTTCCTCCCTCTCTTTTCCTCTCCATTCCATGTATTCTCTATTTTTATTCCTTCTCTTACTCCTTGGTGGGGGGGGGGGGGATGAGTGGCAGTGCTGGTGGGGATGGGATCAATGGCAGTGCTAGTGGGGGGTGGGATCAGTGGCAGTGCTGGTGGGGGGTGGGATCAGTGGCAGTGCTAGTGGGGGGTGAGATCAGTGGCAGTGCTGGTGGGGGGTGAGATCAGTGGCAGTGCTGGTGGGGGGTGGGATCAGTGGCAGTGCTGGTGGGGGGTGGGATCAGTGGCAGTGCTGGTGGGGGGTGGGATCAGTGGCAATGCTGGTGGGGGGTGGGATCAGTGGCAGTGCTGGTGGGGGGTGGGATCAGTGGCAGTGCTGGTGGGGGGTGGGATCAGTGGCAATGCTGGGGGGAGTTCTGATGAGCCAACTTAGGTGCTCTTGATTAAGGTCATCTGCTGATTTGAGAACTGTAGTGATAACTTTTAATGGAAACTATAATCACAGGTAGTGTTACTGACTGTATCTCCGGCTTCACTGTGTCTCTGAATTTGTGGTGTCTCGTAGCAGTGACACCGATGCCAAGATAAGGAGATGGGGTCTCATCCAGCCCCTCCCACTTCACATTCCTCACCAGTCAGCTGACCTCTAGTCTCTACCCCCCAGCCATGCCGTGAACTGAATGGGCGGCTGCGAAGAGGCTGGGAAAGCAGCGCAGGCTTTAGGAACAGCCCAGGATTCAGTGACCCCTGGAAAATCATCATTCGACCCCCAAGGGGGTCCCGACCCCCAGATTGAGAACCACTGTTCTAAACAAAGGGCCAGTTTACTGTCCTTCAGACTTTAGGGGGGGGGGGGGCGTACTGTAGTCAGTGGTGTCAGTGGGGAGTGTCAATAAATTAAAAAACTGTTAGATGTGTTTTTTAGCAAACACAATATATGGGAAAAAATTGCAGTGACATAAACACACACACATATACAGGTTGAACTGGTGTATTTTTTCAACCTTACCACTAACTGAACTGCTGTGGCTATGCAGGAAACACTGTAACTGTGTTCGGTCAGAGTGTGTATCAATTAACCAACAGCATTTTATATAACTTTTTATGAGCCTTTGAAGCCAAATTAAAGCGGAACTTCAGTCTTTTTTTCATCTTTCCATCTATTAAATCCTCTGCCCTTGTTGTTTTAACTTTGGATAGTGAAACATTTCAGTAAATACCCTATACAGCCCACTTCCTGTTTCCTTATACAGCCCACTTCCTGTTTCTTGTCTGGTCATTAGCCTAGGCTTATGACATCATGCACAGCTCTCTCTCTCTCACTCTTGTGAGAGTTTGCCAGGAAGGCAGTGTAGCAACACTACTTTGCGTGTCTGGAACGAAGCCCAAGAGACCACTTCTCTATTAAACTGATCTACCACCACGTCATAATACAATACCTAAAATACAACTTTTGGGGTCAGGAGTAAGAGTAGATTGAAATGTCTGATTGATAGTGTTGATGACGGACTCCCCAATATCTATGTAGTTTTGGGCAGGGCCACAGCATATCACAGGTAAAAGTTTTGATTAAAGCAGATGTTTTCAAGTTATGCTATCCAATCTCTTCTGCGGAAGCACAAAGAAACAGTCATTAGGCCCCTTTCAGACGGACGGCTGTTTTGCCGCAGTTAAAAGCACTACAAATGTTTTGTGAAATTCAAGGCTCCAGGCACTGCGATTAGCTGCATTTGCACATTGCGATTACATGCGTTTACGTGCGTTTAACTGCGGCTGCGTTTAGCTGCGGTATTCATTTCCATAGCAACCATTTGTTTCTTTTTTTTTGTTTGGGTCCCTTGAATTCTAAAACGCTGCTATCCGCAGTTGACAAAAAAGACTGCGATTACCTGCGGTTATGTGCATATAGCTGCGCTACATCGCACCTGGACGCATTCAATTCTATTTTTTCTATTCGCACCAAACCGCATGTAACGTAATCGCACACAAACGCTGTGTGTGAATGGGGCCATAGGAAAACATTGTGTGCTTTTAGCTGCGGTAGAAAAATAGAAAATCCGCAGCTAAAAGCACCATTCTATCCGTCCGTCTGAAAGGGGCCTTAATGAGGACTAAACACGCAGTGGTCAACCAGGAAAATGGCACCAGGTGAAAGGCACAATATTCTGCCTTCTTTTTGCAATGGGTGCATTGGCACCTTTAATGCCACGTACACATGGCCGGACTATCCGACGGGAAAAACTCAGTCTGAATTTCCGACGGAAAAATAGAGAACCTGCGCTCTATCTAAGTCCGTCGGAAATTCCGACAGAAAAAGTCCGATGGGGCATACACACGGTCGGAATATCCGTCTAAAAGCTCCCTTCTGACTTTTTCTGCTGGAAATTCCGACCGTGTGTACGCGACATAACTCAGACCTAGCAGTAATCAGTGGGAGCCTGGCACATCCATCTACAGTACAGATAATTCTAGTCAGAAGTGGTCTTCATGGAAGAATGTGTAAACAACGCCAAGTGACTCGCCTATAAAAAAAAAACACAAGAACTGGGGTGCAGAAAAATGTCAGCAGGCACTCTGGACTGTTGAGTCAAAATTTTTAATATTTGGCTGCAACAGAAGGCAATTTATTCACCAAAGACCTGGAGTGTGGTACAAGAATAATGCCACGTACACACGACCGTTTTTCATGACGTGAAAAATCCCATTTTTTAAATTGGTCATTAAAAACGATTGTGTGTGGGCTCCAGAGCATTTTTCTCGTCGTGAAAAATGGGCATTCAAAATTTTGAACATGCTCTAAATTTTCTCGTCGTCGTTTTTCACGTCGTGTGTAGGCTTTAACGACGGGAAAAAAACTTGCATGCTCAGAAGCAAGTTATGAGACGGGAGCACTCGTTCTGGTAAAAGTAGCGTTCATAATGGAGATAGCACATTCATCACGCTGTAACAGACAGAAAAGCCTGAAGACTGAAAAGCGCAAACTGTCTCTCACCAAACTTTTACTAACACAAAATCAGCAAAAGCAGCCCAAAGGGTGGTGCCATCCTAATGGAACTTCCCCTTTATAGTGCAGTCATATGTGTTGTACGTCACCGCGCTTTGCTCAAGCATTTTTTTTTTTCACGGTCGTGTGTAGGCAAGGCAGGCTTGACAAGAATCACATCGAGAAAAACGTTGTTTTTTCCGTGACATTAAAAACGGTCGTGTGTACACGGCATAAGAATAAGTATCTGCAGGCAACAGTGAAGCATGGAGGTTCGGTGCTGCATTTCTGCGTGCGTTTTTGGCTATTCAGTCAAAAATAATATTTTCAATGTTGAAAAGTACACGCAGATACTTATCCATCATAGTCCTAAAGTCATCCTGCAGCAGAACAATGAACACAGCCACGCTCAAACAGCAACAAGAAGAACAAGGAGTTCTGAAAGGGATGGTATGGTTCCACGTGAGCCTTCATCTCAGATACTTATCAATAATGCAGTACCACAAGGGAGACATTTAATCAGTTCCAAAGTCATTATGCAGCAAATTAATGACCCCAAACGTATGTCCAACTCATAAAGAGCTTTCTTCAGCAAAAAGAACAAGGAGTCCTGGAGGGGATAGTATGGTTCCTACTGATCCCTGATCTCAACATCATTGAGTCTGTCTGGGATTTATTCAAGAGACAGAAGCAACCGAGCCTGTCTAAATTCACAGGAAAACTGTCGCAGTTAGTTCTCCTAGATGTTTGGAACAGCCTACCTGCAAAGTTCTTCAAATGGTTCTTAAATGATAAATAAAATCTATTTATTAAAAAAAATTCTAAGCATCCTCACTTTTCAAAGTATTATAACATGACCTTCTCATGTAACCCAGCCGCCCACATACAGGCACAACTATTAGCAGCGCAGGCACTTCACCTTGCGCCCCCCTCTTTTCAGCAAATTTTACCGCCCTGGGCACCCGCCCCTTCCGCCCCTGCCTTGTACCGGCCCTGCTTCTCACCGCCTATTTTGCTGAACTACTGCAAGGCAAACATGTGCATGCATTTGCGGGCAGTTGCAGTGGCACCATATTCGCCCGAATGGGTCACATTTGGCAGATGTACTGCATGTGAACACCCCTGGCCGGCTGACTTTGCAGCTTAAGGGGCCTAATGCGGCTAAACCGTGTGTTTTTATGCCCCCCCAAGCACCTTAACGTTGGCAGAATCGGACGGCTGCGCAAAGCAACGTACCTGTACGTTGCTTTGAATTTGCCGCCGTGCGGGAGCGCGCGGGCTCCGCGGACTCGATGTCCGTCGGGTGCCCTCGATCATCTCACGGTAGCGGCAGAACGGGGAGATGCCTATGTAAACAAGGCATTTTCCTGTTCTGCCTAGTGACAGGACAGTGATCTACTGCTCCCTGTCATCGGGAGCAGTGATCAGTGTCGTGTCACTCGTATCCCAGCCCCCACACAGAATCACTCCCTAGGACACACTTAACCCTTTCTTCACCCCCTAGTGGTTAACCCCTTCCCTGCCAGTGTCATTTACACAGTAATCAGTGCATTTGTATAGCACTGATTGCTGTATAAATGACAATGGTCCCAAAATAGCGTCAAAAGTGTCTGATGTGTCCACCATATTGTCACAGTCATTACTAGTAGAAAAATATATATAAAAATGCCATAAAACTATCCCCTATTTTTTAGACGCTATAACTTTTGCGCAAACCAATCAGTATACGCTTTTAGTGATTTTTTTACCAAAAATATGTAGAAGAACACGTATCGGCCTAAACTCAGAAAGATTTTTATTTTTTTATATATATATTTTTGGGGGATATTTATTATAGTAAAAAGTAAAAAATATTGCTTTTTTTTCAAAATTGTCCCTCTTTTTTTGTTTTTAGTGCAAAAAATAAAAACCGCAGAGGTGATCAAATACCACCAAAAGAAAGCTCTATTTTTGGTAAAAAAAGAACGTTGATTTTGTTTGGGAGCCACGTCACATGACCGCGCAATAGTCAGTTAAAGCGGCGCAGTGTCGAATCGCAAAAAATGGCCTGGTCATTGGGCAGACAAATTCTCCTGGGCTGAAGTGGTTAAGGGACCCAATGCGGCTAAACCGTGTTTTTATGCCCCCCAAGCACCTTAAGCAAGCCCTTAAAGTGATCCTGTTAGTATCTGGATATTACATTTGATATGTTTTTGTTGCTTTGATAGTTGGGTCCTTCATTTTAACCACTTCAATACCGGGCATTTTCACCCCCTACCTGCCCAGGCCAATTTTCAGCTTTCAGCACTGTCACGCTTTGAATGACAATTGCGCGGTCGTGCGACGCGGCTCCCGAACAAAATTGACGTCCTTTTTTTCCCCACAAATAGAGCTTTCTTTTGGTGGTATTTGATCACCTCTGCGATTTTTTGTGCTATAAACAAAAAAAAAGGCATACATTTTGAAAAAATAAACTATATTTTTAACTTTTTGCTATAATAAATATCCCACATTTAAAAAAAATATATTTTTTTTCTCAGTTAAAGCAGATACGTATTCTTCTACATAATTTTGGTAAAAAAAAAATCGCAATAAGCGTTTATTGATTGGTTTGCACAAAAGTTATAGCATCTACAAAATAGGAGATAGTTTTATGACATTTATTTATTTATTTATTTTTTTACTATATTGCAGCGGACAGATCGGACACTTTTGACACTATTTTGGGACCATTCACACTTATACAGCGAACAGTGCTATAAATATGCTCTGATTACTGTATAAATGTGACTGGCAGGGAAGGGGTTAACACTAGGGGGCGATCAAGGGGTTAATGTGTTCCCTAGGGAGTGATTCTAACTGTGGGGGGAGGGGACTGACTGGGGGAGGTGACCGATCTGTGTCCCTATGTACAAGGGACACAGCATCGGTCTTCTCTCCCTGACAGGATGTGGATCTCTGTGTTTACACACAAAGATCCACGTCCCTGGCTCTGTGACGAGCAATTGCGGGTGCCCGGCAGACATCGCGGCCGCCGGGCACGTGCATCGGGTCCCCAGTGATGCGTCGAGCGCGCGCTCCAGACTCCACACCCAGAGGGACGAAAGGTTCCTGCGGTTAGTGGCGTATCTAGGGTATGACAGATATGGCAAGTGCCATGGGCGCCATCTGAAGGGGGCGCTCAGGAGTGGCTGGGCAGCAAGGCACTTACCAGGGCATACTTGCCAACAGTCACAATTTTGGCAGTCCTGGGTAGTTTCCGGAAAAAAAAAATTGTCCTAGGCATGGATGGACTGGTCTGAGTTGTGATATCCCCCCCCCTTAAAAAAAGATGAACCGCTCCGGCTCGCCCGGTGCCACCCACACAGAATTCTGAGAGGGATGTAACAGCCAGCTACAGAGAAGGGGCTGCACCATGTCCTAGCCAATCAGTGTCTGTGATGCCAATCAGTGTCTGTGATGCCAATCAGTGTCTGTGATGCCAATCAGTGTCTGTGAAACAGAAGGCCCCGCCCTCACAGGTATCAGCTGACTGCAGTCACATGACAAGAGATATGGCCGCCATCCTTCCTCCTTAAACTTTCTGGAATACACATATTGCTATTGTTCTTTCTTTCCCTCTTTAATCTCAGACTCTAACGACACCCCATTTAGGTTATCCTAGAGACGGGTTTCAAAGGTTTTGACAGGGGCGCAGTTTCAGTGCTTGCCATAGGCGCCATTTTTACTAGATACGCCTCTGCCTGCGGCCATCATATTACTATGGGCCGGGCGGGAAGCGGTTAAAACAATTATATGTATTTTCTTGGGGTAAAAAATACATCGATTTAGTAATGATTATCTGTATTCTCCTCTTCATTTCTACATTCTATTCCGTGAACTTTGGTGCTCTTTATGTTCTAGAAATAGTAGAAAATACAACAATTTCAAACGCCAAAGCAGAATAAACAAACCTGAACTATCGTTAGACGTAAAAGGGCATTTTCTGCATTTATTTTGTGTTCCACCTCGCATAAAGCAACGCTGAGCTGCAAGGGATTATGGGAAGTTAATAAACCGTTCTGTCAATAAAATGTAATAGACTGGTGACTCAGCCCTGTTCTGCACATCTGTGGAAAAATATCTCCGTATCAATCCAGACAAAGGCGCTGTCCAATGTAATGAAAAACATTATCAAATTCTTCTCCCACCTCCAGTCGTGGCTCAGAAAAGACAATCTTTTCATGGGGTTTTATTCTTTTTGATTGTTTTTTTTAATTGCTTTATTTGTGCTGGACAACCGGTGATTTGGAGCGTTTGGTTTAACATGTAGGAACAACTGTTAGCATGCAATACATCTCTGTTGTTCATTGTAAGACACTGTGGTGTAGATTCAGCAACCTGTGGGTATACTACTGCCTACAGGAGGCTTGGCCGCTAAGTAAAAAAGATGGGCCGGCTCCCTCTAGTCACTATACCACCATATCTGCTGTATCAGTTAGTTTTAGCTTAGTGTCCTTTTGCTCCTTCTTAGTTTTTAACCACTTGCTTACTGGGCACATAAACCCCCTTCGTGCCCAGGCGAAATTTCAGCTTCCGGCACTGCGTCGCTTTAACTGACATTTGCGCGGTCGTGCGACGTGGTTCCCAAACAAAATTGACTTCCTTTTTTCCCCACAAATAGAGCTTTATTTTGGTGGTATTTGATCACCTCACGGTTTTTATTTTTTGCGCTATAAACAAAAAAAGAGCAACAATTTAAAAAAAAATATATATATTTTTTACCTTTTGCTATAACAAATATCCTAATTTAAAGAAAACAAAAATCTATTTTTTTTCACAGTTAGTATTTCGACGTATTTTTGTAAAAAAATTAAAAATCGCAATAAGTGACTGGTTTGCGCAAAAGTTATAGCGCCTACAAAATGGGGAACAGAATTATGATTTTTTTGTATTATTTTCTTTTTACTAGTAATGGCGGCGATTTTTATTGGGAGTGCGATATTGCGGCGGACGTATCGGACACTTTTGACACAATTTTGGGACCATTCACATTTATACAGCGATCAGTGCTATAAAAATCCACTAATTACTGTATAAATGTGACTGGCAGGGAAGGGGTTAACACTAGGGGGTGAGGAAGGGGTTAAATGTATTCCCTGGGTGTGTTCTAACTGTGTGGGGGGAGGGGTATGACTGGGGGAGGTGACCGATGCTGTGTCACTATGTACAAGGGACACAGATCGGTCTCCTCTCCTCTTTACACACAGAGCTCCACATCCCTGCTGTCTTACCGACGATCGTATGTACCCGGCGGACATCGCGGCCGCCAGGTACACGCATTGGCTTCCCAGCGATGCGCCGGGACAGTGTTTACCCGCTGCGCGCCCCCCAGGGGCGCGCCCGGGTAATGCACTTTAAATGACGTCCAAAGATGTCCAGTTGGCACCTGAGAGCCGCGCTGTTGACGTCTTTTGTCGATAGCGCGGGTCTCAAGTGGTTAAGAATGCTTTAAGAAGGACCATGCTGGGGGCCAGGGCCACCTTTATTATTGATTGGACCCGGGGAAAACATTTTATTTGCCCCCCCCCCTGCAATTTTGCTCTCCGTGTGCATACAATAAATAGCAGCTAGACTTAAAATCAGTTTACTGTATCAGATCAGGCAGCGATTGCGATTGGTTGCCAGAGGTTACAGCATATCATCACCGCTCACTGACTGGTTGCTAGAGGTTACACCACACATTACGGCTCACTGATTAGTTGCTAGGGGGCAGATTCACAAAGAGTTACGCCGGCGTATCAGTAGATACGCCGGCGTAACTCGGAATCTAAGCCCGTCGTATATTTAAGTGTATGCTCAAACTGAGATACACTTAAACCTGCCTAAGATACGACGGCCTGCGCCGTCGTATCTTAGGGTGCAATATTTACGCTGGCCGCTAGGTAGCGCTTCCATTGAGTTCGGAGCAGAATATGCAAATGAGTAGATACGCCGATTCACGAACGTACGCTTGCCTGTCGCAGTAAAGATACGCCGTTTCCGTAAGAGAT
The DNA here is from genome assembly GCF_905171775.1 of Rana temporaria. Lineage (NCBI taxonomy): Eukaryota > Metazoa > Chordata > Amphibia > Anura > Ranidae > Rana > Rana temporaria. The sequence continues at coordinate 462,895,981 of NC_053492.1, read as the reverse complement.
ACGCCGCGTAAAGATAAACATGCCCCCTAGGTGGCGTAGCCAATGTTAAGTATGGCCGTCGTTCCCGCGTCGCAATTTGAAAATTTACGTTCACTCATTTGGCCTCCATGACTCTGCTATTTCCTGGTTCTTCTCCTACCTATGCCAGTGCACTTTCCATGTCATATAAAACAACATCTCCTCCGCTCCTCTTTCTGTTGGGGTACCCCAAGACTCTGCTTGGACCCCTCCTAGTCTCCCTCTATATCTCTTCCTTGGGCCAGTTGATAATTTCCCATGGCTTCAAATACCACCTCTATGCTGAAGAGGCCCAGATCTATCTCTCGACTCCTCAACTCAGCACCTCTATCTCCTCACGGATCGCAAACTTACTGAGTGACATATCAGTATGGATGTCACACCACTTCCTCAAACTCAATCTTTCTAAAACTGTGCTTGTATAATTTCCTCCTTCCCCGATCCCCTCCCCATGACTTTACCATTGAGATCAATGGCACAACTATTGGTCCCTCCAAACATGCCAGGGTGCTGGGTGTAATCCTAGACTCTGGCCTCTCCTTCAGCCCTCACATCCAATCATTGGCTAAATCTTGCCCCCTTCCTAACTAACGACACCACAAAACAACTCATTCACTCCTTGGTTATTTTCCGCCTTGACTACTGCAACTCCCTCCTCACTGGCCTATCTTTACACAGGCTATCCCCCTTCAGTCTATTATGAATGCTGCTGCCAGACTAATACACCTTACTAACCGACCTGTGACTGCTGCCACTCTCTGCCAAACTCTCCACTGGCTTCCCCTACCCCAAAAATCTACATACTAACCACAGCATACAAGACCATCCACAACATTGCCCCCAGCTACATCTTCAATCTCATCTACAGATATCGCTCAAATCCTTCTCTCCGCTCCTCCCAGGACCTCCTGCTCTCTAGCTCACTTGTTACCTGCTCCCATGCTTGCCTACAGGACTTCTCCAGAGCTTCTCCCATCCTCTGGAACTCCCTGCCCCGGTATGTCCAGTCAGCTTCTACCCTGTCCACTTTTAGGTGATCCTTGAAAACTCACTTATTCAGCTAAGCCTACCCTACCTCCACCTAAGAACTGTACTTGAGTCCCCTTCATCAGATCATCCCCTGCAGCCATTACCTTTTGTACCACCTCCACCTCCCTTTAGTTTGTAAGTGCCACAAGCAGGGCCTTCCTATTTCTTCTGTATTGAATTGTATTTTAATTGTACTGTAAACTGTTGGCCTAAATAAATAATGCTAAAGGACATGGTAGCAGACTACGGGCATGCTACAGGATATGGTCAGAGATTATGGGTATGCTAAAATACATGGTCAGAGACTATGGCCACACTATAGGACATGGCCAGAGACTTCAGACATGTTGAGGGACATGGCTAGAGACAATGGAAAAGCTACAGGAAATGGCAAGAGACTATGGGCATGCTACAAGACATGGTCAGAGAATATGGGCACACTAGAGGACATGGCCAGAGACTTCAGGCATGCTGAAGGACATGGTTAGAGACAACGGACAAGCTACAAGACATGGCAAGAGACTTTGGGCATGCTATAGGACATGGACAGAGACTACAGGCATGCTACAGGACATGGTCAGAGACTATGGGCACACTAGAGGACATGGCCAGAGACAACGGACAAGCTACAAGACATGGCAAGAGACTTCGGGCATGCTATAGGACATGGCCAGAGACTACAGGCATGCTACAGGACATGTTTAGAGACTATGGGCATGATACAGAACATGGCCAGACACTACGGGCATGCTACAGGACATGGTCAGAGACTACTGGCATGCTACATGACATGGTCAGAGGCTACGGCATATTACAGAACATGGTCAGAGACTACGGCATGCTACAGAAGAAGGTCAGATAGAACTACAGAAGGAGGCAGAGACAAGGCCAGTCATCCTGCACAAGGAGAGAGGGAAGCAGTGACCAGTCTTTACTAGAAGAAGCTCCTGCACAGATGCAAGGTTTCAGACTGGATTACTGCACAGAGCTGCAAGAAATACACAAAGCACACCAAGGTTCAAGAAGAATACACATGAGAAATGTATTTAGACAACATTTTCTTATCCCGGAGTTCAGCTTTAAACATCTAGAAAATCAGCTTGTTAAATGGCGGCACTAATTCTATAGTTCCAAGTTTTAAAACATTTTCCAGCTCTTTAATTATTTCACTGTGCTTCTTTATTAACAAGGCTGGTAATGACTTGGTTAGACTTTCTGCGCATTAAATTGCAGCTAATTATTTTAACATTTAAAAAGTCACTTGAACAAAGTTGATTATTGCACGCCAACGAAATTTCACGGTGAGGGTGTTTGATTATGAAGGCAGCAACGTAACCTGGATACTGGGTAGACTTCAGCTCATCATTTTACGGAGCTACATAGTGAAAACCATGTGGAAAATGAAAACATCTTACTATAAGTACCCCCATCAAATCATTCTCTGCAGCTATTACCTTTTGTACCACCCCCTCCCTTTAGAATGTAAGCTCTCCGAGCCGGGCCCTCCTGTACCTTCTGTATTGAACTGTACTGTAATTGTGTTGTCCCCCCTCTACATTGTAAAGCGCTGCGTAAACTGTTGGCGCTATATAAATCGTGTTTATTAATAATAACAATAATAAGTAAGGTCGATGTGGGATATTCAGCAATATGAACTTACGCTCTATTGTGAAATGCTATGATATTGTTTTTTTTTTTATATAATTAGTATTTTATTTTGTAAAAGAAAGTCAAAACAAATACAGAATACATTGACTGTGGAACATCGTTGCATAACAGAATCCGAACAGAGTCGGGCATACATCAGGAACGGGACTCTGTGTAAGTAAGGGAGCGGGGGTCATCCACCCACTCCGGACATCGGTCCACTGAAGCAGGTGTCCCCCCCCAACATGTGGGAGGTGGGGCACGACCCAAACCCCCACCCCCTGCAATGCTAAGTACCATCCCAAGGTAACGGAGAGTACCAGGAAACATTCTAAGAACATCCTGAGCGCCTGAGGCAGAGCTGGGCACCTAAGCACCCCATGCCCGCTCAACATTTAGCACAGTCTGTAATGAACAGGCTGAAACAAAGTCATCACGAAATGAAAAGGTAAATTATTAAAATTAAATAAAATTAAAAGGATACAATGGACTGACACAGAAAAGGAAAAGAAAACAAGAGGGGAAGAAGAAGAAGGAAGAGCAAGAGAGCGAAAGACAGAAGAGAAGGAGTCAGCCCCCGTCGGTGATCAGGAGGTCTCCTGGTTAGCCCGTTGGTGATGCTCCTGAACGAGTCTCCCAAAGGAGGGGTCCGCCAGGACAAGCAGTGCCTCCTCTAAACTGGACGACAACGGGGCGGCATCGTGAATATGTGCCTTCCATTCCCCCCAGACAGTGTTGAAGCGTTCCCGGGAATCCCTGCATTCCGCAAGCCAGCTCTCGGCTTCCATGATCTCCCCCACCTTCCCCAGCCAGTCCTGTTCGCTGGGGATAAGCGAGCTTTTCCAATGGATTGGAATGAGGCGTTTAGCAGCGTTGAGGAGGTGGGGGAGAGCACTTTTTTTATAATGGGACAGTGGAATGGTAGGGACGTGGAGCAGAAAGTGCTGAGGCAGGGCCGGGACATCTACCCCCAGGCCCTCAGAGATATGCTTACTGACCATATCCCAGAACGGCCGAAGCACCGGGCACTCCCACCAAATGTGCAGGACGCGCAGCACGGTGATCGGTGATGCGGGGTGTCAGTCTGACACCCTGCATCTCCGATCTCGGTAAAGAGAGGCTCTTTACCACGTGATCAGCCGTGTCCAATCACGGCTGATCACGATGTAAACAGGAAAAGCCGTTGATGGCTCTTCCTCACTCGCGTCTGACAGACGCGAGTAGAGGAGAGCCGATCGGCGGCTCTCCTGACAGGGGGGGTATACGCTGATTGTTTATCAGCGCAGCCCCCCCTCGGATCGCCACACTGGACCACCAGGGAAGGGCAAAAAAAGGGACAGAAAAAAAAAGTCAGTAAAAAAAAAAGGGCAGTAAAAAAAAAAAGATGCCAATCAAATGGGCACTGACTGGCAACATGGATACATCAGTGCCACCCCACAGTGTCCATCAGTGCCACCCCACAGTGTCCACCAGTGCCACCCCACAGTGCCCATCCATGCCCAGTGCCCACCTATCAGTGCCCATCTGTGCCACCCATAAGTACCCATCAGTGCCACCCATAAGTGCCACACATGTGTGCCCATCTGTTCCGCCTATGAGAGCCCAGTGCCACCTATGAGTGCCCATCAGTGCCGCCTATGAGTGCCCATCAGTGCCGCCTATGAGTGCCCATCAGTGCCGCATACCAGCGCCGCCAATCAGTGCCCATCAGTGCCACCTTATCGGTGCCCATCAGTACTACCTCATCGATGTCCATCAGAGCCATCTCATCGGTGCCCATCAGTGCCGCCATATCAGTGCCCGTAATTTAAAGAGAAAACATACTTATTTACAAAAAAATGAACAGAAAAAAATAAAAACTTAGGGCCAGATTCACATAGAATTGCCCAGGCGCAGCGTATCAGAGATACGCTACGCCGCCGTACCTTACCTGGCGTATTTTGAAATCCTCAAAGATTTTGTGCCGTAAGTTATGGCGGCGTAGTGTATTTCTCGGCGCGCATTTCAAATTGGGCGGGTAGGGGGCGTGATTCATTTAAATGAAGCGCGTCCCCACGCCGATTGAACTGCGCATGCTCCGTTTTGAAATTTCCCGCCGTGCTTTGCGCCCATTCAGAGCAAAATCCACGGAAAAGTCAGTTGGAAGGCCGATCGTGTGTAGGAGGCTTAAGACTTTGCACATCTTTTGTTTTTATGTATTTAGCTGATTTAAACAGTTTATTGGGTTTTAACTGACCTTTAGATTATTGTATGTAAAACTATTATTAAACTTCTGTTGCCTAAGATCTTTGGTGTTTTCCTGGTGCATTGATAAGCAGTCCACCACATGGAGATGTACATGAAAATATTCTACATTAAGCCCCTCTGTAATGTGATTGGCAGCCATCATTTGTTAGGTCTGAAGCCAACCAAACATTGATCATAGAATGTGGTCCTAAATGAGATTCTTTTGCTGTCTGTGGCCTCCGGCATCAGCAAAAAGGAGAATATCAATCCTTATTGTAAGTTATTATATAATGCCAAGCTTTGATAGTTGGGAAAATATAATGCCAGGCTCTGTCATCAAAGGACTTCTTAAAGATCGCTGTAAAACCCATGCAGATGGACTTTTCAGTTTTCATCTTTGCTAATCCTAGTTTCAAGGCTACACTGATGGGCTAAAAGCTTTTGTATATCACCAACCAGTCTTGCAAATACTTTAAAGTCTCTGAGCAACATGCGCTCACAAACAGAATATCAATTCTTATTATGGTCTTGCTAAACTTAAAGTATTAGGTGAAGTTTGAGGTTTTAGTTGATTTTCCCTTGATGTGAACTTCAGCTATAGATAATACCATAGCTCCCAACTGTCCCTGATTTCGAGGGACTGTCCCTGATTCGGAGCAATGTCCCTCTGTCCCTCTTTGCCCCTCAATTGTCTCTCATTTTGGTCTGATCTATATAGTTTTATATAAAATGCACTTTTTATCTTTCAAAAAGTGTTTCCCAGAGCTAAACCTTTCATGCAAATTCTAAATTGCTGCATTTATATATTTTAAAGGCCAATATAAAGGAATAGTAGTGATAAAAAAAAAGCCCTTACGGATTTAATGAACCCTTTTTTTGGTTAATTCCCCCTTTAACCACTTAAGCCCCGGACCATTTTGTTGCTAAATGCCCAGGCCAGGTTTTGCGATTCGGCACTGCGTCGCTTTAACAGACAATTGCGCGGTCGTGCGACGTGGCTCCCAAACAAAATTGATGTCCTTTTTTCCCCACAAATAGAGCTTTCTTTTGGTGGTATTTGATCACCTCTGCGGTTTTTATTTTTTGCGCTATAAACAAAAATAGAGCGACAATTTTGAAAAAAATGCAATATTTTTTACTTTTTGCTATAATAAATATCCCCCAAAAACATATATAAAAATTTTTTTTTCCTCAGTTTAGGCCGATACGTATTCTTCTACCTATTTTTGGAAAAAAAATCGCAATAAGTGTTTATCGATTGGTTTGCGCAAAATTTATAGCGTTTACAAAATAGGGGATAGTTTTATTGCATTTTTATAAATTTCTTTTTTTACTACTATTGGCGGCGATCAGCGATTTTTTTCGTGACTGCGACATTATGGCGGACACTTCGGACAATTTTGACACATTTTTGGGACCATTGTCATTTTCACAGCAAAAAATGCATTTAAATTGCATTGTTTATTGTGAAAATGACAGTTGCAGTTTGGGAGTTAACCACAGGGGGCGCTGTAGGAGTTAGGGTTCACCTAGTGTGTGTTTACAACTGTAGGGGGGTGTGGCTGTAGGACTGACGTCATCGATCGAGTCTCCCCTATAAAAGGGATGACACGATCGATGCGCCGCCACAGTGAAGCACGGGCAAGCCGTGTTTACATACGGCTCTCCCCGTTCTTCAGCTCCAGGGAGCGATCGCGACGGAGCGGCTATAAACGAATAGCCGTGCCGTCGTCCCGGATCACTCCCCGAGGTAAGCCGCCCGCCGCACGCAGCGGAGGGGGTCCCGATCGGACCCCTGACCCGCGGAAAGGCGGGGACGTATATATACGTCCATCTGCCTGTCCGTGCCATTTTGCGGACGTAAATAGTCGTGCGGCGGGCGTTAAGTGGTTAAGGGGGTGTGGCAGGGGGCATGACATGGGGTGTGTCCTATGCCTACATACGTTTGCTAGTAGGTGTCCCTGATTTCCATCTCAAAATGTTGGGAGGTATGCAATACTGCAACAATATGCTCCATAACAGCCATTCTCAACCAGGGTACCATGGAACCATAGGGTTCCTCCTGAGATTGATAGGGGTTCCTAAGCTATGGCTTATTGACCTCCTACTTGGTGGTGCCTGCATAGTCCCAGGACCAAGCTCCTTGGCAAAGGCAGCAGCGGGACACCAATGGTGTTTTTGACTTTCTGTAATGGTGGCATTCTGGCCACTACTGCAGGTCATTTTCCCATTGCCCCCAGAAGAAGTGATTTCAGTAAGGGTTCCAGTTTCAGTAAGGACCTGAAAATTATTTTAAGGGTTCCTCTGGGGTAAAAGAAAAGTTGAGAAATGATGCTCTGTAATCTTACTACCTTCCAGGGGAGGGCTGGCAGCAGGGGCGGACTGACAACTCATGGGGCCCCCGGGCAATAGAAGATTATGGGGCCCCTCTGGCTTACAGATGGCCACCACGCCAGGAGGCAGTGCAGAGGCAGGGCAGCTAAAATCTTGGGATATTCACATTAAAAGCATGTCAGTTTCGGACATATCAGGGACAGATCTAAAAAAAACACAGATTTTTACATACTGTCCCTGGTTTTACTGAGCCTGGCAACCCTGATGGGGCCCCCTAGTGGCATGGGGCCCTCGGGCAGTGCCCGAGTGACTCAATAATCAGTCCGCCCCTGGCTGGCAGCCTTAGGCCTGGGGGGCAAGTCCAGTCAAGTGGCCCATAGAGCGTTGAAAAGTGATGGATCGAGGAAAACAGTCTAAGATTTTTCATGATCACAAGAGTCCGCACAGAGCCTCCCCTTACATCAGAGTCTGCACAGAGGCCCCCCCCCCTTACATCAGAGTCTGCACAGAGGCCCCCCCCCCTTACATCAGAGTCTGCACAGACCCATATACATCAGATCTGATGTAAGGGGTGTTCTGGGAAACTTGATTTAAGGGTGCATGCTGTGGACTATGGTGTAAAGAGGGTCTCTGCTCACTAAAGCCTGCCCCCCTCCCCTTTAACAAAGTCCACAGAGCACCCCTTTTTATACACTGGGAGGCAGGAGAGACTAGAGAGGGTAAGCTTACCAGGACGGAGGCTGAGGTGCAGGCAGGCTGTCTGATGCTTTTTTGGGTTCAAACTTCCTGTCCAGTGCCCACACATGCCCAGGGAGTGTGGGCAGGGCAGACTCAGAAGGAGGAGGAGCAGATGAGCTCTATCTCTCCTTGTGTCTGTGCAGAGAGAGAAGGGGATGTCATCGCTGGTGTTCGCTGAGGCTGAGCTATGTGTGAGATGAGACATAGCTCAGCTCTGCAGCCATCTACCTCGGAGCTGACACAGGCATGGCTGCACAGTGGGAGGTGAGCAGAGGCCGTGACCTGTGTTAACAGAGCTCCAGCAGGCATATTCCTGCTGTGCAAAAACAGCATTTGGTAGCGGCGTCCGGTGGCTGTGCATAGTGTCACCAGCCTGGGGGGAGATTTCCACCCTGCCCCCCCCTGCCAGGCCTCCCCTGCTACCTTCAGAAAGCAGAAATAAGCAGATGCAGTTGCATCACTGATGACCAGGCAGGGATAACATTCACATTGCATGTTGTTCTATATGTGGTCACTGGAGATTGTGGCATTGCAAATGTCACCCACAAAGCAGTAGTAGCTACAACAAATTGGGAAGATGAAGTCTTCTTCTCTTTGGTTAACCTGAGATGGGCATGAAAACTGAGGGTCATTTTTTTTCAATAGTATGGCACTCCTATAAAACAGCTCTTTTGTCTTCTTGAATCTCCAGTCAATAGTTACAAGCAGCTAATGAAACAATTGGGTTGCGACTGGGTCTAGATTGTGTGTCGGAAATTGAAAGTGAAGATGCTAAGTGGCCTATTTTTATAAGATGTAGGTCAGATGGGTAGGTAATGGGACCCCTCCTACTGTCATCTACAATACTAACATTTATCTAACTATCATTGAATACAAAAGTGTTTCTTACTTGGCCAGTAGTAATTGGTCTTGCACTGGGGCACCTTAGTGACACTATCCCAGTGGTTCTCAACTACTGGGCCATGGCCCAATGCCAGGCCACAATATTCATCGTCCAGCTTCAGATTCCCCTAACCTACCACAGTGCTACCCAGCTATAGTGCCCCCTACTTTCCATAATTTCCTGCAGTGCCCCACGACATTCCCCCACAGTGCCCCCCAGCCTTCTGCAGAGCCTCCAGACCCCCTCATAGTGCCCCCAACCTCCAATGGTGTCCCACAGTTTCTCCTAGCCTCCACAGTCTCTGATAGTGTCCTTGCAAAGCCCCCATCCTCCTGGAACCCCAGCCCCCTCCAGAAACCTTATCTCCTACAGGGCCACCAAGTCTCTTACAGAGTATCCTAACCCACCTTCAAAACCTCATTATCTCCACAATGATACCCATCCCATCTTGAGCCTTCCAGCATTCCAATACTTTTATTGTGTGTGTATAAACTTTTTTTTATTTTTATGTAGTGGGGCATGAAAGGTTTTAGAAGAATTTATTGGGTCTTGGTCTCAATAAGGTTGAGATCCACTGCTCTATCCATCAGTGATAGTCAACGTAATAGGTTATAGGATTTTAGGACCTGTGCACCCCTACATGTAGTAACAGGCTCAGGGATAGTGCTAAGCTCCTTTTATGTTTAATTCATGAATTAAATCAAATAAACATCATTATAGTTTTCTTTTTTTTTCTTTAGAACAGTCCTGAAGTGGTATTGGCTTCAGGGGAAGTGGAGGCTAAGTAGGACTTGAGTTCTAGTGCGTGTTTAAATCTATAAAATATTTCAGTATGTACAGATTGTAATAAATCAATAGGGATCAGCCGAACACCCCCTGTTCGGTTTGCAGCAGAACTCCCGAACAGGGGAAATGTTCTAACCCAAACGGCAAACCCCATTGAAGTCTACTTTTTTGTTAAAGGATATGGCAAAAACTGTCTTGTGTGGTTTTTTATTTTGTGCACTTTTTTGGCGAATGGGTAGGGGTACTATGTACCCGATATCCATTCACATAGGGGGGCATGGGATCTGGGGATCCCCTTGTTAAAGGGGGGCTTCCAGATTCCGATAAGCCCCCCTGTCCACAGACCCCAAAAACCACAACCCAGGGTTGTTGGGAGAAGGCCCTGTGCCCATCACGTGTTGAGGGCATGTGGCCTGGTATGGTTCAGAAGGGGGGGGGGCGCTCACTCCCTCCCTCTCCTTTCCTGACCTGCCAGGCTGCATGCCCAGATAATGGTCTGGTATGGATTTTGGGAGGGATGCCATGTTGTTTTTTTCGGAAAAAAAATTCACTGGCACTTTTTTTTTATTCAGCTGTCAGCGGGGGAAACCCACTGACAGCTGATGACTCATCAGTTGTTAAGGACGCCACGGCCGGCTTCCCGGCCCCGCTCCTTCACAACCAGCTCACACTGTGCCCTGATTGGGCAAAGCTTTGCCCAATCAGGGCACAGAATGCACTGTGCAGTGCTCACTGCTCAGTATAATGCAGGTGTTCCTAGGGGTGAACACCCTGCAAATTCGGGTGTTCGACCCGACTTAATGCTCGGGCCGAACTGTTTCGCCCATCCCTATAAACCAAACATGCAAATATGATAAATTGACCTTAGTCATACGCATTATGGGCCAGATTCAGGAAGATCGGCGCATCTTTGTGCCGGCGTACCGCATCTCATATGCGCTACGCCGACGTAACTCTGAGAGTCAAGAGCAGCATTCACAAAGCACTCGCTCCCTACGTTGCGCCAGCGTAACGTAAATTGGCCGGCGTAAGCCCGCCTAATTCAAAGTAGGAAGGTAGTGGGCGTGATACATTTAAATTAACCGTGACCCCATGCAAATGAAGGGCCGAACGAACGGCGCATGCGCCGTCCCGTGGACGCTTCCCAGTGCGCATGCTCAGGATCACGTCGGATCGAACGCCTAAGATACGTCGAATCACTGAAAGTAACCTACGCCCAGCCCTATTCAAGTAGTCCTACGTAAACGACGTAAAATACGACGGCTGTTCCGTCTTCCATACCTTTGCATGGGATGCGCCTCCTTTTGCATGGGATGAGCCTCCTATAGGTGGAATAACTTTACGCCTTACGTAAACGGCGTATACTACTTCTGCGGGCGCAAGTACGTTTGTGAATCGGCGTATCTCGGTAATTTGCATATTCAACGCGTAAATCAATGGAAGCGCCCCTTGCGGCCATCGTAAATATGTGCCCAGGCTCCGACGGCGTAGGAAACTTACGTTGGTCGGATGAAGCCAAAATTCAGGCGTATCTGACTTTCAGAATCAGGCGCATAGATACGGCGGCGCATCCGCGCACTTATGCGGCGTATCAGTAGGCATAAGTGCTTTAAGAATCCGGGCCTATATATTTAATCTTGAACAATGGTGATCCTTTAGGAACTTTAAATGCACACAGTAGTATCCAACCTGAGTTTTGGTCCTGAAGACAGCATGTGGTAAGTAGGTCAGTACTATATAAAATTCTCCAATTTATTTCATCAATGTCAGTTTTGATACTTACTCTTCCTAAGGATTTCCTTACATTCTTGGTCAATGGGTGGTGCATTGGGTTTAGCCAAAGCATTGGACAGAACTTCTATGATGCATCGTGTCATCTAGAGAGAAAATAACAGTGCAACAAAAATAATGAGTAAAAATCTATATTTCATAAACAAAAAATCTACACATAATGATCTTTTTAAATGACATCTGTGCCAATGGCAAGAAAGAAAAGCATTGAGCAAAATGCAGTAGTTCATAACAGCCAATAAGAATTAATATTCACAAGTCTACCCAATCAGAGTCTAATGTCATTAGTTAGAAGGAATGGGTGACTCTCACTGATATTTTTCGATGTATGGCTGTTCACACCATATGAAGTGGGCTTCGGTGGGCAGCCTTGCCCCAACGCCATCCCAACACTTAGACAAGGCAATTTGCCTTAAAGCGGACCTGCTCCATAAAGATCATGTTTAGCCACCCTGCCTCCTCCCCCCACATTCTCTCTGCATATATACTTGTTTACCCGGTTACCTGTGCACACATGGGGCCAGATTCTCAAAAGAGATACGACTGTGTATCTCCAGATACACCGTTGTATCTCTGTTTCTGAGCCCGGGTATCTGTGCGAGTGATTCCTAGAATCATTTACGCATAGATACGGCGTAGATCCGACCGGCGTAAGTCACTTACACCGTTGGATCTTAGATGTAATTCCACGCTGGCCGCTAGATGGCGTTTACGACGATTTCTCATTTGTCTATGCAAATGAGCCTGATACGCCGATTCCCGAACGTCGTTTCCGTAAGCGTAAACTTACCCCTGCTATATGAGGGGTAAGTTTACGAAGGTCCGTCTTATGCCATGTTAAGTATGGCGTCGGGACAGCGTCGTCTTTTTCCGTCGTTTACGTCGTTTTACTAAGTCGTTCGCGAATAAGGCTTTACGTAAATGACGCTCACGTCGGCTTCATTGACGTTTTCTGTCGTGAGCTGGAGCATGCGCACTGGGCTATTTTTACGGCCGGCGCATGCGCAGTTCGATCGGCGCGGGGGCACGCTTAATTTAAAGCGGGAGTTCACCCATAAAACAATTTTTACCCTTACATTGATGCTCATTTTGTCTAGGGGAATCGGCTAGTTGTTTTAAAATCCGAGCATTACTTACCGTTGTAGAGGGCGATCTTCTCCGCCGCTTCCGGGTATGGGTCTTCGGAAGCGGGCGTTCCTTCTTGATTGACAATCTTCCGAGAGGCTTCCGACGGTCGCATCCATCGCGTCACGAGTAGCCGAAAGAAGCCAAACGTCGGTGCGGCTCTATACTGCGCCTGCGCACCGACGTTCGGCTCCTTTCGGAAAATCGTGACGCGATGGATGCGACCGTCGGAAGCCTCTCGGAAGACTGTCAATCAAAATAGGAACGCCCAGTCCCGCAGCCCATACCCGGAAGTGGCCGGAGAAGATGCTTCGATTAAAAAAAAAATAGCCGATTCCCCTACACAAAATGAGCATGAATCTAAGGGTATAAAGTTGTATGTCCGGGTGAACCCCCGCTTTAAATACAAGTCGCCCCCTTTGAATTACGCGGCCTTAGGCCGGGCCATTTACACCACGCCGCCGCAAATTACGGAGCAAGTGCTTTGAGAATACGGCACTTGCTCCAGTAAATTGCGGCGGCGTGGTGTAAATGGCTTACGCTACGCCGCCGCGGATTCTACGAGAATCTGGCCCCACGGAGTTTCCCATGCACGCTAAAAGACTTTTAGCAGGGAAGTTCGAAATCATCCCTGTCGTTGTGCATGCGCGGAAAATCACCTGTGTGTGCGCATATGTGCTGACAGGCTTTGATAGGACTCCGAAGGGTGGGGTGGGGTGGACTGAAGCATTGTGCTGCAGTAATGTGCAGGGGATAATGTAGGACATGCCGGGTTATGTGACATTTCAATATACTGTAGTTGAGAAAAAGAACGTAAACGGGATTGGTCATTATGCCTTTGGGGTTGGAAGGAAACCAAAGCAAGCACGGGAAGAACATGCAAACTCCATGCAGGTGTTGTCCTGGTAGGAATTCAAACTGTGAACCCCAGTAACCTCTTCTGCAAGGCAGAAGAGCTAACCATTAGGCAACTCTGCTGCCCACGCCAATAAATAATCCGGCTTTCTGAGTCATAACTTGTTGACTTCAGGCAATGCAAGAGATGAAATTGTACCATATTGCAATTTATATGCTGCTATCTAAATTAAGTTAAATTAGAATATAAGATGAACAACACGCTGGAGACCAATCTGTATTGTTAGCTGCAGCCGAACAACTAACGTTGTTTGAAGCCCTACTCCATAAGGCCTCGGTACATTGATTGTTACTATTATGTAACAGATAATACAAGCTTTAAGATAAGGTCTGTACTCTTTAGCAAGTGTGAACACTCTTAGCTGGATTCAGAAAGCTTTACGCCGGCGTATCAGTAGATACGCGGTCGCAACTCTAAATCTACGCCGTCCTAACGTTAAGTGTATTCTGGAAACCAGATACGCTTAAATTAGGCTAAGATACGAGCGGCGTAAGTCTCCTACGCCGTCGTATCTTAGGGTGCAATATTTACGCTGGCCGGTAGGTGGTGCTTCCGTTGAGTTCGGCATAGAATATGCAAATGACTAGATACGCCGATTCAGAAACGTACGTGCGCCGGTATGGCGTATGGCCGTTGTTCCCGCGTCGGAATTTGAAAATGTTACGTTGTTTGCGTAAGTCGTCCGTGAATGGGGCTGGACGTAATTTGCCTCTCTGACTTACGGCGGCGTAGCGTAAATACGATACGCTACGCCGCCTGAAAGATGCGCCGCCGTACCTGAATATAGCTATCTGAGAAAAGAAAAAGGAGGCAGATCTTCGATCTGTCAGTTACAGCGAGGCACTAAAACCCCCTTTTAGGTGTGATTGAGCTTTGGGGTGCACACCCTAATCGCAATAGGCTGCGCACACCTATGCCCACCTTATACGTGTCTGCCGGTTGGTCCAGCACTTACCTGGATAGATAGATCCAGATAGATGGTCAGTTAGGTCATTTAGGATAAGTGTATCCATGAAAGCCGGGATGTGGCACAAATAAGCACCTCCCACTTCTCGCCCATCCATCACCCACCAACATTAAAAGGGCACCCTGTACAGCTACATAGTATGCCTGCCTCTGGATTTACAGAGTGAAGGATGGGAGCGGTAAATCCTCTCAAGAGTCGAAAGAGATTCCCTTGGCTTTTGTTATGCAATCCCAACAACTTCCACTTTTGTCAAGTTTATATTGCTGACTGTGCCCCTTCTGGGGGGATTTACCCTCTTATCTGTCCGTGTGTCCACTGTCACTGAAATAGAAACCAAGGAGAGATCCAGAAAGATGAGTATAAATCTCTCCAACGGAGCCCCAGATACAGGGGTGTGCCGCTAATGAGGCCACCGTCTTAGGCAGCATTGAGTGTTGGGTGATAATAAGGGGAGAATGTCTACACCAGACACACTGTTCTCTCTGTAGCTCAGTACTGTATATACACAAGGCAGTGTTACTGAGCTGGTTGCTAGAACGCTGGAAACTTATGGATCGTAGCTACCAATGATGCCATACAGCCTAGTCGTCTGTGTCCTAGCAGCCAATCATGCACAGCCGCATGGCATCATTGGTTTTGCACACTGTGTTGACCTGGTGGATTATGGACAGAACAGGAGGACATCTACACACTGTGTTGACCTGGTGTATTATGGACAGAACAGGAGGACATCTACACACTGTGTTGACCTGGTGGATTATGGACAGAACAGGAGGACATCTACACACTGTGTTGACCTGGTGGATTATGGACAGAACAGGAGGATATCTACATACTGTGTTGACCTGGTGGATTATGGACAGAACAGGAGGACATCAACACACTGTGTTGACCTGGTGGATTATGGACAGAACAGGAGGACATCTACACACTGTGTTGACCTGGTGGATTATGGACAGAACAGGAGGACATCTACACACTGTGTTGACCTGGTGGATTATGGACAGAACAGGAGGACATCTACACACTGTGTTGACCTGGTGGATTATGGACAGAACAGGAGGATATCTACATACTGTGTTGACCTGGTGGATTATGGACAGAACAGGAGGATATCTACATACTGTGTTGACCTGGTGGATTATGGACAGAACAAGAGGACATCAACACACTGTGTTGACCTGGTGGATTATGGACAGAACAGGAGGACATCTACAGTACACATTGTGTTGACCTGGTGGATTATTTACAGAACAGGAGGACATCTACACACTGTGTTGGCCTGCTGGACTACAAACAGAACAGGAGGACATCTACACACTGTGTTGACTTCGGGAACTATGGACAGAACAGAAGGGGAACTACACACGGGGCCGGATTCAGATAGGAGATACGACGGCGTATCTCCTGATACGCCGTCGTATCTCCTGATACGCCGTCGTATCTCTGAGTCCGGCCGTCGTATCTATGTGCCTGATTCAGAGAATCAGTTACGCATAGATATCCCTAAGATCCGACTGGTGTAAGTGTCTTACACCGTCTTATCTTAGGCTGCATTATCACGCTGGATGCTAGGTGGCAGTTCCGTATAGTTGCGCGAGGAATATGCAAATTAGGTAGTTGCGCCGATTCAGAAACGTACGTCCGGCCGGCGCATTTTTTTACGTCGTTTAGGTTAGGCTTTTTTCGGCGTATAGTTACCCCTGCTATATGAGGCATAGCTAATGTTAAGTATGGCCGTCGTTCCCGCGTCGAGTTTTGAAAATTTTACATCGTTTGCGTAAGTCGTTCACGAACAGGGCTGGACGTAATTTACGTTCACGTCGAAAGCAATGATGTTTTGCGGCGGATTTTCGAGCATGCGCACTGGGATTTTTTCACGAACGGAGCATGCGCCGTTAAAAAAAAACGTAAAATACGCAGGGTCAACTCAAATTTTAATAAAACACGCCCCCAACATCCCCATTTGAATTAGGCGGGCTTACGCCGTCACACATACGTTATACGCCGCCGTAATTAAGGGCGCAAGTTCTTTCTGAATACAGATCTTAGATACGTTACGCCGGGCGGACAGATAGACCATTCTATCTGAATCCGGCCCACTGTGTTGACTTGGCAAACTAAGGACAGAACAGGAGGGCAGCTACACACTGTGTGCCCCTGGTGATCTATGGAAAGAACAGGAGGTCATTTACACACTCTGTTGACCTGGTGGACTAGGGACAGAGTAGGAGGTCCTTTACACACTCTGTTGACCTGGTGGACTAGGGACAGAGTAGGAGGTCCTTTACACACTCTGTTGACCTGGTGGACTAGGGACAGAGTAGGAGGTCATTTACACACTCTGTTGACCTGGTGGACTAGGGACAGAGTAGGAGGTCCTTTACACACTCTGTTGACCTGGTGGACTAGGGACAGAGTAGGAGGTCCTTTACACACTCTGTTGACCTGGTGGACAGAATGGGAAGGCAGTTCCACACTGGTAGCTACAGTTTCTTTACTTTGAGCCTAACTTGCTCTTTTAGCTGGATATACATTACACATTGGAAGATAACATAGATGTCATGCTATACTAAGTCTTTGGTGTAATAATGGAGAATGCAGTTTATGTATACCACTTACATTCATTTCTCATCTCTCAGGCTCTAGAAAATTACAGATTTCAATCATTTCTGTCTCAATTCTTTGCTTTTAATTAAAATACCATTTTCCATGCTGATTTCCAGATACGAACATCTGCTATCTGGATGGGAATATACATTTAAATAAAGCAAAGACTTGTCAGTTCTATTAACCCCATGTCACTACATCACTATTGTTCGATTTGAAAGAGTAATATATGTGAGGCTCACACAAATAATTCAATAGCATAGCAGCAGTAGCGCAATGTAGGTGCAATTTAAACCCCAGGCAACGGACAGCGTGGCTAAAATCTTTTTCAAGTAGCTAAAATCTATAGCCCTGGGGGAAATCTCCAATATCTTATAGTTTAAAAACCAATAAAACACTGGCCCAAATCTAATCATGTTTCCTAAACAGTGAAACCTTAATGGCCTCAAAATTCTTACAGTTCCACCATAATGAGTTTAGTGAGAAGAGTATATCCTAAGACCTCATGTGAACTGGCATGGACTGGTAACACATCTATCTTATTGCTATAGCTATAACCTATAGCAAGCATGCTTTAGCTCTGGGGGAAATCTTTTTAGTTAAAAAAAAATGGGACCAGTCAATAAAACCCTGGTCCAAATCTAACCATGTTTCCCAAACAGTGAAACCTTAATGGCCTTAAAATTCTTACAGTTCCCCCATAACGGAGTCTAGTGAGAAGTGTTTGTCCTAAACCATCACTGTGAACTGGCATGGACTGGTAACAAATTTATCCTATTGCTATAGCTATAACCTATAGCAAGCATGCTTTAGCCCTGAGGGACATTTCAATATATCGTAGTTGAGAAAAAGATAGTAAACGGGATGTGTCATTATGCCTTTGGGGTTGGAAGGAAAAAAAGCATGGGAAGAACATGCAAACTCCATGCAGGTGTTGTCCTGGTAGGGATTCAAACTGTGAACCCCAGTAACCTCTTCTGCAAGGCAGAAGAGCTACCCATTAGGCAACTCCGCTGCCCACGCCAATAAATAATCCGGCTTTCTGTGTCATATCTTGTTGACTTCAGGCAGTGCAAGAGAGGACAGTGGACACACGGACAAATAAGAGGGTGAAGTACCTAAATTAAATCAAATCTCCAATATATTCTAGGCTTAATAATTCGGACCAACCAATAAAACACTGGGCCAAATCTGGATGGATACGCCGCGTAAATTCAAAGCTGCGCCGGCGTATCTTCTTTCTGTATTCAGAAAGCAAGATACACCAACATTAGCCTAAGATACGACTGGCATAAGTCTCTTATGCCGTCGTATCTTAGGGTGCATTCTCGCGCTGGCCGCTAGGTGGCGCTTCCGTCGTTTTTGGCATAGAGTATGCAAATTACCTAGTTACGCCGATTCACAAACGTACGTGCTCCCGGCGGTAGTTTTTTACGATGTTTGCGTAAGGCTTTTTCGGCGTAACGTTGCTCCTGCTATTAGGTGGCGCAGCCAATGTTAAGTATGGACGTCGTTCCCGCTTCGAAATTAGAATTTTTTGCGTAAGTCGTTCACGAATAGGGCTGGACGAAACCAATGACGTCCTTGCGACATCATTTGGAGCAATACACACTGGGATATGTACACGGATGGCGCATGCGCCGTTCGTAAAACACGTCAATCACGTCAGGTCATCTCATATTAGCATAAAACACGCCCCCCCTTCCACATTTGAATTACGCGGGCTTACGCCGGCCCCATTTACGCTACGCCGCCGCAACTTACGGAGCAAGTGCTTTGTGAATACTGCACTTGCTCCTGTAAGTTGCGGCGGCGTAGCGTAAATACGATACGCTGCGCTGCCGTAAGAAGGGGCGCAGCTACCTGAATCTAGCCCAATCAGTTTTTCCGTCAGAAAAAAGTTAGATGGTTTTTCCGACGGAATTCCTCTCAAGCCTTCCTTGCATACACACGGTCACACAAAAGTTTGGTGAACTTTTGACTGCCAAGAACGTGGTGACGTAAAAGACTACGACGAGCCAAGGAAATTAAGTTCAATGCTTCTGATGGGGAAAAAAAAGATCCTGCTCTCTCTTTTTTTCCAGCAGTTTTTCCGTTGGAAAAAGTCTGATGGAGCATACACATGGTCGGGATTCCCGACCAAAAGCTCTCGTCAGACTTTTTCCAACAGGAAAACCGATCGTGTGTACGGGGGCATTACAGTTCCACCATAACGGAGTCTAGTGAGAAGTGTATGTCCTAAGCCATCACCGTGAACTGGCATGGACTGGTAACAAATCTATCCTATTGCTATAGCTTGAACCTACAGCAAGCATGCTTTAGCCCTGAGGGATATCTCCAATACCTTTAAGTTTAAAAAATTGGGACCAAAGGAGCTGCGGTGGCACTGCGCTGACAAGCCATTCACCTCTGCAGCTAGGGGTTCGGATCCCGGTCTCAGCTACATGTGAATTGAGTTTGGTGGTCTCAGCCTGGCTCCCGGTGGGTGTGCTATGTGAGGTAAGCCTGCGCTTAGTACGCCCACCCCCCTCCCACAAAACCACCACACTTACATGCACTCTAAATTGGGTTAACATGCACGCACTTTGACCACGCGGTCTCTAAAAAGAGAGGCGAAGGACTAACGGGGTGGGTTGAGCGGGCTAGATCCTCTCACTCCCTTATAGGGAGTCCCTCTGCCCCGTTGGGCTTCAAAGCGGAGCAGGTAGGGCGGGCTGTGTGGGAGGACCCCCTCACACACCCGCCATTGCCACCCGGGGCATGGAGAAAGGTGGCAGATTGCCTCTGGGGGAGGCCTGCCTACTCCCAACTCCTGCAGTCCGGCTCCTCTCTCGAGTACACGCACAAAAATACACTAAAAAAAATAAATAAAATTGGGACCAACCAATAAAACCCCGGCCCAAATCTAACCATGTTTCTTAAACCTTAATGACCTCAAAATTCTTACAGTACCACCATAATGAGTTTAGTGAGAAGAGTATGTCCTAAGCCATCACCGTGAACTGACATGGACTGCTAACACATCTATCCTTATTCTCTTGCAGTATAGTCATGTTTGAGATTATTTCCTTTCCCAACTTCCATGTTTGTAGATAGGATGTACCATGATCGCACCATGTCAAATGGAAAATGGAGAAGAGGACACCTGGTAAGAGTGTCTACTCTCTACTAACTAAGCTCAAAATGAGTAGAGACTTCTCTAAGTACAAGTAGCTCTAGGAACCTTACAGTTTTCCAAATGGGAATCATTCATCTGACTATGCACCCCAACCATTTGGGGGCCCCAAGCAAAATGGGGGCCCCCAAGCATCCCCCCCGCATGCAAAGCCTACGTTAACGCTACACAAATTTTTTTTCTTTTCTTACCGCCCATTGTTCCCTGTAGGCTGCCGCTGTAGCCTGGCCGAGCTCCTCTTCCCCGGTCCCCTATCAGATAGTGCCGGGTACCACGCGTGGTACAGGAGAATCAGTTTCCTGTCTTCCCGGCCGGACTGAAAGGAAGTGAGCACTCAGTGTGCACTTCCTGTCAGTCCGGCCGAGAACAGGAAACTGAATCTCCTGTACCATGCACGGTACCCGGTCAGACTGACAGGACTCCAGGTGGAGGGAAGAGGAGCTCGGCCACGCTACAGCCTGGGAAGGGGAAGTTGGGGGCCCCGGCCAGCTCGGGGCCCCAAGCAATTGTTTGTTTTGCCTGTCCTGTAGCGACAGGCCTGACCCCAACAATCCCTCATACTGCTATCAGAGCAGTATGGTGGCTCATAATTAGGCTCTTGCCTTGGATATAATTCTTGCTACCTACACTATAATGCCGCGTACACGCGGTCGGAATTTCCGATGGAAAATCTCAGACGGAATTTCATCGGATATTCTGACCGTGTGTATGCCCTATCTGACTTTTTCCGTCGGAAATCCCGACAGACTTGGAAAGAGAACATGTTCTCTTTTTTTCCGACGGTCTGTATAAAATTCCGACTGAGAAAAAAAACATGCATGCTCGGAAACAATTCGACGCATACTCGGAAGCATTGAACTTCCTTTTTCAATGCTCGTCGTAGTGTTGTATGTCACCAAATTTGGTGTGTCTGTGTGAATGCAAGACAGCTTGAGCGGAATTCCGTCCGAAAAACCCATCGGAATTTATCCCGACGGAAAAAAAGGTCGTGTATACGCAGCATTGTAGTCATGGGGCTAGATTCAGATAGATTAGCGGATCTTTAGATCCGCGTAACCTACCTGATTTACGTTACGCCGCCGCAATTTTGTGAGGCAAGTGCTGTATTCAGAAAGGACTTACCTCAAAACTTGCGGTGGCGTATCGTAAATCCCCCGGCGGAATTCAAATTCCGCGGCTAGGGGGAGTGTAGTATTTAAATCAGGCTCGTCCACGCGCCGATTTAAATGCGCATGCGCCGTCCGCGAATTTTCCCGGCGTGCATTGCTCCCAATGACGTCACTAGGACGTCATTGGTTTCGGCGTGAGCGTAAATTACGTCCATCCGTATCCGCAAATGACTTATGCAAACGACTTAAAAATTCCAAACTTGGCACGGGAACGACGGCCATACTTAACATAGGATACGCCTCACATAGCAGGGGTAAGTATACGCCGGAAAAAGCCGAACGCAAGCGACGTAAAAAAAAGCGACGGGCGGGCGTTCGTTTCTGAATCGGCGTAAATGCTCATTAGCATATTCGATGCGTAAAAGACACGGAAGCGCCACCTAGCGGCCGGCCTGGAATTGCAGTTAAGATCCGACGGTAAAACACAGTTACACCTGGCGGATCTTAGGCATATCTATGCGTAACTGATTCTATGAATTAGGCGCATAGATACGACCAGCCGGCCTTAGATATACGATGGCGTATCAGGAGATACGTCGTCGTATCTCCTATTTGAATCCGGGCCATGGTGTTTTCTGTTTTCATGTGTATTTTGTGTTGGTTTTCTGCTATACCCTATTAATGTATTTATTTATTACAGGTACTTATATAGCACCATCAGTTTTACACAGAGCTATATACATATACATATACAGTATGTTGTACATACAAATCAGTCCCTGCTCTCAAGGAGCTTACAATCTAAGATCCCTAAGGTCCCTTTCACACTGAGGAGTTTTTCAGGCGGTTTAGCGCTAAAAATAGCGCCTAAATAGCGCCTGAAAAACTCCTTCCCTGCAGTCTCAATGTGAAAGCCCGAGGGCTTTCACACTGAGGCGATGAGCTGGCAGGACTGCTCCAAAAGTCGTGCCAGCAGCATCTTTGGAGCGGTGAGAGGAGCGATGTGTTTACCGCTCCTTCCCATTGAAAGCATTGGGAACCGCGGTAATTAACCCCTTTTTGGCCGTTATCAGGGTTAATACGGCACCGCTAGCGGCCGAATACCGCGGCAATTCCGCAGCAATTCAGACGGTAAAAATAGCGGCGCTATACCGCCACCGCACATCCTGCCCCAGTGTGAAAGGGGCCTTACTCAAATTCATACATACACATACTAAGGCCAATTTAGATCCAATTGGATCCAATTAACCTACCAGCATGTCTTTGGAGTGTGGTAGGAAACTGAAGGAACCCACGCAGGCACAGAGAGAACATACAAACTCCAGGCAGCTAGTGCCACCGTTGGGATTCAAACCGACAACCATAGTGCTGCTAGGCAGAAGTGCTAACCACTTGAAATTTCCCCTAGAACGTATGGCCATGAGTGCACTGCAATTGGGTAATATGCTAACACTATCAAAAGCAGGGCCGTTTGAAGGAATTAGTGGGCCCCAAGCAAAATGGACATGGAGGACCCCCTCCCCCGCACGCACTCAAAGCGCAGAACCACTAGTGCCCCAGAATAGCATGAAATATAAATATGGTGTAGATCAACCAATGAGATTTATATATAAAAATATCTTACAAATCAGTGTAAGATATAGCCAATAAAAGTGATCACAAAATGGTAAAATATGAATAAAAGCAACGTGGGAAGCATAAAGATGCCAGCATCTTGCTTTTATTCATATTTTACCATTTTGTGATCACTTTCCATCCACCCGGCTGTGCCAGTGTGCCAGTGAGCTCTCTTCTTTCTATTCACAGTCACTAAGAGACTCTTACTATCACCATATCACCATTACTTGTTACACCTTTCGTTTGTGTCATCATGCACTTGTGCTTATACCGGTATATATATATATATATATATATATATATATGTCACATTCATTTATTATGAGTTGGTGATCCATTATCACTGTGGTCATTCTCACATTCTTTTCACTCCCCCCCCCCCATGTTTTTCCATTCTCACCTCCCCTTTTTACCTGTAGGCTGTAGCGTGGCCAAGCTCCTCTTCCTCCTGTCAGTCAGGTGTCCTGACGTATTTTTGGAGACTCGGTGCTGCGCATGCGCAGTACAAGGGGGGTCCTTATCCGCCGGGCAGGAACTTATTCGGCAGAACACCTGTTCCTGTTCCCGGCCGGACTGAAAGGAAGTGAGCACTCAGTGTGCACTTCCTGTCAGTCCAGCCGGGAACAGGACACTGAATCTCCTGAACCGCGCGGTACTCGGCCGGACTGACAGGAGGAAAGAAGAGGAGCTCGGCCACGCTACAGCCTGGGAAGGGGAAGTTGGGGGCCCCAGGCCAGCTCTGGGCCCCAAGCAATTGTTTGTTTTGATGTTCTGTAGCGACGGGCCTGATCAAAAGCAACCTACAAATCAGGGGAGTGGATTTACATTGTTGGACAACCTGCGAAATGTAAAAACGTGTTTGCTTTGCCAGTAACCAATCAGAAATAACTTCTCTTTAGTTTGCTGAAGCTGAAAAAAGTTACGGTAATTCTGGAACTTTAGTGAAAAGCTGTAATCCTCTTGTCGCTTTCAAATTCCCCTTTCTCTGTGGTCAAGCAGACCTAATCCCAACTCCATTCACCGCAGACTTAGGCCCGGATTCACATACATTGGCGCATATTTATGCCGGCATAGCGTATCTTTTTTAGGCTACGCCGGCGTAGCGCAGAGCGCCAAGCACAGTATTCACAAAGCACTCACCCCCAAATCTACGCTGGGTTTCCTGGCGTAAGCCAGCGTAGGTGGAAGTGGGCGTGAGCCATGCTAGTGAGGCGTGATCCCATGTAAATGATGTACTGTGCGTCATAAAGATACGAATAACATACATGCGCCATCCCGTGGACGCGACCCAGTGCGAATACGCAGAATCACGTCACAACTACTCCCTAAGATACATCGAATCACTGCCTACGACGTGAACGTTACCTACGCCCAGCCCTATTCACGTACTACTACGTAAACGACGTAAAATACGACGGCTGTTTCCTGGTCCATACCTTTGCATGAGTTGCGCCTCCTATATGGGGAATAACTTTACGCAGGACGTAAGTCTTACGCAAACCGCGTATATGATGCGCTGGGCGTATCACGTTTGTGAATCGGCGTATCTTCCTCATTTGCATATGTGCATAGAAAATCTATGGGAGCGGCAAATGCTTCCGGCGTAACTATACGCCCATGATACGACGGCGTAGGCAAGTTACGTCGGTCGTAGGAAGCCTATTTTTAGGCGTATCTAGTTTTGTGGGCACGGCGCACAGATACGATGGCGCATAGTTACACTTACGCGGCGTATCTCGAGATACGTCGGCGTAAGTGCTTTGTGAATCCGGGCCTATATCTGTTACCATCTCATCATGCTTGCTTTCTAAAACCAATATCAGAATAAACTGAGCTACACAACGACCAAACCATTGCTACAACGGTAGATCCATTCTAAAGAATTTCCATTTTCACAGCTGTAAAATCAATAAGTGGCCAATGACTAGCTCCAGGGCCCTGTGGCGTGATTATCTGCTGAACTGGTCAAAGTTTATTGCTGGAATTTAATAATGGATTCTTGTTAATGGGATCTTGTTATAACAGATCTGCTATTGCAATTTAGCGTTCTATTAGAAATAAATATTTTACATTTTTACACAGTCTGTTAATATGTACCATATTGCACTGAAGAGGCAAATTACATTTTACTCAGAAATGTCCCTTGATAACTTTTGTTACGCTCTGTCTAAAAATCAATCGGTTCAATTGATTGTACTGTATACTGATTGCCACAGGCTGTCCATTGGTACATGATGGGGGTCTGCTGCTAATAGAAGTCCAATTCCTTTTTGTCTTCTTCAGGGAACTTCAAGATTTGTACAGATACAATTATGTTCCTGTCATGAGCAATTGATTTATTATTGGGTGTGTAAATCGGATAATTTGCATTGTCAAATATGGCAGCCAGCAGATGGAAGAGCATACAACGTGCCTAGTGAGAGTTTCTATTGTGACAGGTTGAATAGTCATCACCTGTTTATTACAAAACGTTTGGAAGGATATACAGATAAGTACTTTGGGCCAAATTCTCAAAAGGCTTACGACGGCGCAACGCCATTTTCGCCGTCGTAAGTCCTAATCTGGCCTGGCGTATCTATACGACTGATACTTAGAATCAGTTACGCATAGATATCCCTTAGATCTGACAGGCGTAAGGCTCTTATGCTGTCAGATCTTAGGCCTCGTACACACGGACGGACTGTCCGCTGAAAACGGTCCGCCGGACCGTTTTCAGCGGACATGTCCGCTCCGAGATTTTTGTCTGATGGTTGTACACACCATCAGACAGAAATCCGCGCGGACACGATACGCGGTGATGTGGCCGCGCCGTCGCCGCAACGATGACGCGGCGACGTGCGCGGCCCTGGAAGGTCAATGCTTCCACCCATGCGTCGAATCACTTCGACGCATGCGAGGGCTTTCGGCCGAGCGGACATGTCCGGTGAGTCGTACAGACGACCAAACATGTCCGACGGACAGGCTTCCAGCGGACATGTTTCTTAGCATGCTAAGAAACATTTGTCCGCTGGAAACTGTCCGATCCGCCGGAAAATTGTCCGGTCGGACGTACAGACGACCAAACATGTCCGCTGAAACTGGTCTGCGGACCAGTTTCAGCGGACATGTTCGGTCGTGTGTACGGTGCCTTAGATGCAATTTTTTTTCCGCCGCTAGGTGTCGCCGACGTCGTTTTCCCCGTCGTCTATGCAAATGAGCTATTTACGCGAGATTCCCGAACGTACGCGCGGTCGACGCAGTGAATTTACGACGTTTCCGTAGCATTTGCGACGCGTAAAGTTGCGCCTGCTATATGAGGGGCAACCAATGTTAAGTATGGCCGTCGTTCCCGCGTCGAAATTTAAAAATGTATGTCGTTTGCATTTACGTTAACGTCGAAACCAATGACGTCCTTGCGCAATGCACGTCGGGAAATTTTAGGGACGGCGCATGCGCAGTACGATCGGCGCGGGAACGCGCCTAATTTCAATGATCCACGCCCCCTACCTGGATCATTTGAATTAAGCGGGCTTGCGCCAGAGAATTTACGCTACGCCGCCGCAACTTTACAAGCAAGTGCTTTGTGAATCAAGCACTTCCCCGTAAAACTTGCGGCCGAGATACGTTACGCCGCCAGAGTTTTACTCCATTCTACGAGAATCTGGCCCTTTGAGTATTTCCAGATCAGCTTGTCATGTTCATGCCTACAAAAATTAGCTTTGTCCCTGCCTATAACAACCAATCCAGAGATTTTATTTTCTAAAAGTAAAATAAAATGTAATAAGCAGCACAGGAGGGAGGTAACTAACTTTTTTAGGGCACCAGTGAAAGAAACCATGAAGGGGCCCCCTGGCTCTTACTACTGATCCCGGGACTCTTTACTCCCATCGTGGGACCCTTTATTACGGTTCCACAGCAGGCCACCTTAATGCCTTCTTAGGGTCCCCGCACAGTGGCGGAACGCCAGAGCCCAGTTGCAAGTGCAACCTTTGCAACCAGGTAGTTCCGCCACTGGTGTCAGTAGTTAATTTTTGTTGTTTTTTTTTTTACCATTTTATTATTTATTTTTTTACAATTTTATTTTTCATCATTTTTTACTTTTTTTTTTGGACCCCAAATGGGGTGCTCTGGTGAAATATCAGTGGTCTAAACAGACCCGTCTTTTCAGCAAAAGCTCCTCCCAGGCATATCGCGTAGGTGCGTCCGAGTAACGGCGTTTCCAAAAGAAGCCGAACATGCAGATTATACGCCTGCGCCGTATAGAGCCGACTAGCAGATCTGCATGTTCGGCTTCTTTTGGAAAAGCCGTGACCAGTAGCGGCTGGTGCTCAAAATTTTTGGGGGGGGCGCAAACGAAAAAAAAATTGCAGCCTCACTGTGCCCATCAAATGCAGCCACTGTGCCATCAATTCGCACCACTGTGCCATGCCATCAAACGCAGCCACTGTGCCATTAATTGTCACCACTGTGCCATGCCTTCAAATGCAGCCACTGTGCCATTAATTGTCACCACTGTGCCATTCCATCAAATGCAGCCACTGTGCCATTAATTGTCACCACTGTGCCATGCCATCAAACGCAGCCACTGTGCCATCAATTCGCACCGCTGTGCCATGCCATTAAATGCAGCCACTGTGCCATGCCATCAAACGCAGCCACTGTGCCATCAATTGTCACCACTGTGCCATGCCATCAAACGCAGCCACTGTGCCATTAATTGTCACCACTGTGCCATGCCATCAAACGCAGCCACTGTGCCATCAATTGTCACCACTGTGCCATGCCATCAAACGCAGCCATTGTGCCATCAATTCGCACCACTGTGCCATGCCATTAAACGCAACCACTGTGCCATGCCATCAAATGCAGCCACTGTGCCATGAATTGTCACCACTGTGCCATGCCATCAAACGCAGCCACTGTGCCATGCCATCAAACACAGCCACTGTGCCATCAATTGTCACCACTGTGCCCTTTAATTGTCACCACTGTGCCCTTTAATTGTCACCGTTGTGCTCTTTAATTGTCACCGCTGTGCCCTTTAATTGTCCCCACTGTGCCCATTGTCCCCACTGTGCCTATTGTCGCCACTGTGCCCATTGATGTTGCCGCTGTGCCCTGTAAAGTGCCCCTTTCCCCCCCGCCCGGCACTTACCTTTACTGGAGTCAGCCATTCACGTCCCTCCATGTCTTCTACCGCCCTCGATGACTGACAGGCGTCTCAGCCAATCAGGTTACCGGTAGCCAGAATCGGCCAACCTGATTGGCTGAGACGCCTGTCAGTCTTATCCAAGGAGCGCATCCTTAGTGCGTTCCTTGTATAAGCTTCCGGGACCCGAGGGCTGTACTCGGAAAAGCCTATCAGAGCCGTTGGCTCAGATAGGCACTTCCGTACAGCCAACCAGCTGCCGTTATTCAGATGGCCGGACATGAGCGCCGACCATCTGAATAGAACAGCGGCAGCGGCGATAATAACATAGATTCGTGCAATGCATGAATCTATGTTATTAGACTCAGTGGCGGTGAGAGCCAGAGGGGGCGGCGCTCCAGCGCCCTCTATGGACGAACCGCCACTGGCTGTGACTCGGACGCGGGCAATACGGGGGGCGGGGCCTTATCCGCCGGGGCGAGCTTTTGCTGAAAAGACGTTAATCATCTGGGCGACCTCCCAGATGACATGCCTCCTCAGCTTGGAAACGCCTACTCCTGCGGGGAGAAGTACCTGGAAGCCCGAATGAAAAGATAGATTATAAGGTATGCACAGCCTACTGCGGACTGTACATGTTAGAAGTCTAAAGAAGTTGTTCTGAGAAAAATGTTATTTGGGTGAACCTCCGCTTTAAGTCCAAGTTCCTCCATTTGTGATATCAGGGCCTGACTTCACAAATGTGCTTCTGGAGGAATGGTCAAACATTCCCATAGACACACTCCTAAACCTTGTAGACGGCCTTCCCAGAAGAGTTGAAGCTGTTATAGCTGCAAAGGGCGGGCCAACTCAATATTGAACCCTACGGACTAAGACTGGGATGCCATTAAACTTCATGGGGTAGATTCAGGTAGGGGCGCGCAATGATACGGCGGCGCAGCGTATCGTATTTACGATACGCCGCCGTAACTTACAGGAGCAAGCGCTGTATTCACAAAGCACTTGCTCCGTAAGTTGTGGCGGCGTAGCGCAAATGGGGCCGGCGTGAGCCCGCGTAATTCAAATGTGGAAGGGGGGGTGTGTTTTATGTAAATAATGGATGACCCGACGTGATTGACGTTTTGTACGGACGGCGCATGCGCCCTATTCGCGAACGACTTACGAAAATGACGTAAAAAATTCAAATTTCGACGCGGGAACGACGTCCATACTTAACATTGCGTGCGCCTCCTAATAGCAGGAACAACCCTTCCCCCGAAAAAGCCTAACGTAAACGACGTAAATAAATTGCGTCGGGCGTACGTACGTTTGTGAATCGGCGTATCTAGTTAATTTGCATAATCTATGCCGACAACAACGGAAGCACCCCTAGCGGCCAGCGTAAGAATGCACCCTAAGATACGACGGTGTAAGAGACTTATGCCAGTCGTATCTTAGGCTAATGTCGGCCTATGTAGCTTTCTGAATACAGAAAGTAGATACGCCGGCGCAGCTTTGGAATTACGTGGCGTATCTATGGATACGCCGGCGTAATTCTTTCCTGAATCTATTGAAAATGGGGAGGGTAGTGCTGCGCTAATCAGTGGTGAATGGATAAGTGAATAAACAGGTGGGGGAGGGGAATGAAAGTAGGTGTAATTGAAATGAGGAGCAATATAGCCCAAATGGCATCAGCATAAAAATAAATATAAATGATCAGTGAACAATAACAGTAATGGTGCAAATCATATAACTACACAGGTTCCTCTTAATGTGATGAAATACACTATAAGTAATGGTGCAAAAAAAATCCCAGGTAACTGTGCTAAGTGACACTCCTATACTGGTGATAAACAGTCCATCAACAGAGTTTGAAAAATATTAGCAAAAAATATAAGTAAAATTTCAAAAGTCCAAGAAAGCAAAAGTGCAAGTGTAGGTCCGCAATATGGAGTGAGAGGAAAATGGGTATCCAGTGATCCTTTTAGGGTAAGTAAGGATGTCCCCTTACCTTACTGCTGTAAGGTAACAGCATATAGATCCAACCACATTAGATGGTTCACTCGATGGGCTCTGATCCAACAACGGCAGGTCCTCCTTGGAGTTCTCGTCCCAGATTGGTCAGTTTCTCGCCCCAAAGAAATAAAGCATCGATGGTGTGATACCGTTTTAAAAATTTTAATTCTCAAAGAAAATAGACAGGGGTACTCACATAATCCAAAATACAATTGAGCATGTAAAAAAGAGGGGCAATCTGTCGCCAACGTCACCTCCGATACCTCTCAGTGGACTCATGCGCATTCGTCACTATCATGTGACTTACTCCTGAGGAAGTCACATGATAGTGACGAATGCGCATGAGTCCACTGAGAGGTATCGGAGGTGACGTTGGCGACAGATTGCCCCTCTTTTTTACATGCTCAATTGTATTTTGGATTATGTGAGTACCCCTGTCTATTTTCTTTGAGAATTAAAATTTTTAAAACGGTATCACACCATCGATGCTTTATTTCTTTGGGGCGAGAAACTGACCAATCTGGGACGAGAACTCCAAGGAGGACCTGCCGTTGTTGGATCAGAGCCCATCGAGTGAACCATCTAATGTGGTTGGATCTATATGCTGTTACCTTACAGCAGTAAGGTAAGGGGACATCCTTACTTACCCTAAAAGGATCACTGGATACCCATTTTCCTCTCACTCCATATTGCGGACCTACACTTGCACTTTTGCTTTCTTGGACTTTTGAAATTTTACTTATATTTTTTGCTAATATTTTTCAAACTCTGTTGATGGACTGTTTATCACCAGTATAGGAGTGTCACTTAGCACAGTTACCTGGGATTTTTTTTGCACCATTACTTATAGTGTATTTCATCACATTAAGAGGAACCTGTGTAGTTATATGATTTGCACCATTACTGTTATTGTTCACTGATCATTTATATTTATTTTTATGCTGATGCCATTTGGGCTATATTGCTCCTCATTTCAATTACACCTACTTTCATTCCCCTCCCCCACCTGTTTATTCACTTATCCATTCACCACTGATTAGCGCAGCACTACCCTCCCCATTTTCAATTGCTTATGGTTTGATACACCTTCCAGTGCCGCAGCTGTACCTCCACTTCTCATCACTTTCATTTCCCCTCCCCCTTTCTTCCCCTCTCTGTTTCCCCTCCTTTGATAAGCGCGGTAATATCCATCTTTCCACTTTCCTGAATCTACCCCCATGTGTGTGTAAAGGCAGGCGTCCCAATACTTTTGATAATATAGTGTACCTTCCTTAGCACAAGGTTCCCATTTTGAATGAATGAATGCTATACCAGCAACAATAGATCCCCCAGCAAGCAGCATTAATAGACCCTCCAGCACACCGAAGCAACCCTTACCATGACTACATTCAGTGCCGGAACTGCGTTCCCGCTAAAAAAAAGCCCTGCTCTTTTCACCTCCCTCTTTTACTTTCTCCCTCATATTCTCTCTCTCTCCTCTATTCCTCTCTCACTTTTATACTCTCTCTCTCTCCCCCCCCCTCTCTCTCTCCCTCCCCCCCCCCTCTCTCTCTCTCTCTCTCTCTCCCCCCCTCCCCTCTCTCTCTCCCTCCCCCCCCCTCTCTCTCTCTCTCTCTCTCTCCCCCCCCCCTCCCCCCCCCCTCTCTCTCTCCCTCCCCCCCCCCTCTCTCTCTCTCCCCCCCCCCTCCCCTCTCTCTCTCCCTCCCCTCTCTCTCTCTCTCTCTCTCCCTCCCCTCTCTCTCTCTCTCTCCCCTCTCTCACTTTTATTCTCTCTCTCTCTCTTTCTCTCTCTCTTTCTCTCTCTCTCTCTCTCTCTCTCTCTCTCTCTCTCTCGCTCTCCTCTATTTCTCTCTCACTTGTATTGTCTCTCTTTCTCTCTCTCTTTCTCTCTTTCTCTCTCTCCTTCTCTCTCTCTCTCTCTCTCTCTCTCTCTCTCTCTCTCTCTCTCTCTCTCTCTCTCTCTCTCTCTCCGGTGACTCATCCAGCCCCAGTGACTTCTGAACCTCTGGAAGAGAGAATGCAATTATATGACAGTAATTGGGTCCGTTTGTCATCAACATTTTAATTATCTACAGCATCAGATGTGTAAAGAAAAACGGTGCACAGCAAGTGCAGCAACCATCCTGTCTTGTACAATTATCAATTAGAGCCCTTTCACACTGGAGAGGTTTTCAGGCGCTTTAGCGCTGGAAATCGCCTCTGCTTAGCGCCTGAAAGCGCGCCTCCCATTCATTCCAGTGTGACTTTTCACACCGGGGCGGTGCACTTGCGGGACGTTCCGAAAACTCCTGCAAGCAGCATCATTGGGGCGGGTTGGAATTGCCAATTCATTCCCATGGGCAGGGCGTTTTGGGAGAGCTGAATAGCGACTGAAAAGCGAATTGAAAGCGACGGAAAACAGGAGTTTTTATCCCTTTTTTGGGGGTTAAATGCACCCCGTTAGCGGCCGAAAAGCACAGCTAAAATGAGCGGCGCTTTAGTACTTTCAGTGTGAAAGCGGTCTAAGGCCCCGTACACACGGCCGAGAAACTCGAAAGGCAAAACACATAGTTTTGCTCGTCGAGTTCCTTGTGAAGCCGCCGAGGATCTCGGCGAGCCAAATATTCCCATTCCCGTTAGGGAAAAAGAAGACATGCTTTCTTTTTGGCCCGACGAGATCCTCGTCGGTTTCCTCGTCAAAGTGTACACACTTCTTGCTGGTTTTTGCCGAGAAACTCGGCCGTGTGTACGAGGCCTTAGGCCTCGTACACACGACCGTTTTCCTCGACAGAATCCATCAAGAAACTTGGTGGCAGAGCTTTTTTTGCCGAGGAAAACGGTTGTGTGTTTGTTTTTCATTGAGAAAACTGTCGAGGAACTCGACGAGAAAAAACAAGTTCTCTTTTTCCTCGTCAGGAGTCTCAATTTCCTCGTCGGGCTGGTTTTTCGACGAGAAACACGTTCGTGTGTATGCTAAGAAACCCGCGCATGCTCAGGATAAAGTATGAGACGGGAGCGCACCTTCGGTAAAAGTAGCGTTTGCAATGGAGATAGCACATTCGTCACGCTGTAACAGACTGAAAAGCGCGAATCGTCTCCTACCAAACTTTTACTTAACACGCAGTAACATGAGATTAGCAAAAGCAGCCCCAAGGGTTGTGCCAGTGGAATCGAACTTCCCCTGCCATCGTATGTGTTGTACGTCACCGCGTTTGAGAACGAGGAGATTTGGCCTTGACAGTGTGTACGCAAAGCAAGCTTGTCAAGTTTCTCGACAAGCCTAACAAGGAACTCGTCGAGGAAAACGATGTTTCATTTACGACGAGTTCCTCGGTCGTGTGTACGAGGCCTTATATTCTCAAATAGCTGGATTCAGGTAGACCTGCCTAACGTTAGGCAGGCGTAGCGTATCTCATATACGTAAGTTAGAGAGGCAAGTGCTGTATTCACAGAGCACTTGCGTCCTAAGTTACGGCAGCGTATCGTAAATGTGCCGGCCTAAGCGCCCCTAATTCAAATTGTGAAGAGGTGGGCGTGTTTTACGCTAATTAATCGTGACCCGACGTGATTGACGTTTTTTACGAACGGCGCATGCGCCGTCCGTGGACATATCCCAGTGCGGATGCTCCAAATTACGCCGCAAAGACTTATTGGTTTCGATGTGAACATAAATTACGCCCAGCCCCATTCACAGACGACTTACGCTAACGACGTAAAAAAAAAATTCAACGCGGGTCCGACGTCCATACTTAAAATTGGCTGCGCCATCTTTTTGGTGGAATATCTTTAGGCATGAAAACGGCTTATCTTTACTGCGACGGCCGGGCGTACGTTCGTGAATAGGCGTATCTCGCTGATTTACGCATTCTAGGTGTAAATCAGTGTACACGCCCCTAGCGGACGGCCTAAATAGACAGCTAAGATACGACGGCGCCCACGGTCGTATCTTAGCTAGATTTAAGTGTATCTCAATTTGAGAATACACTTAAATTTAGGACGGCGCAGATTCAGAGTTACGACGGCGTATCTACTGACACGCCGGCGTAACTCTCTCTGAATCTGGCTAAAAGATTTTATTTTCCTTTCCGGTGATACATTTTCCTACATTGGTTTGAAACAAAAGACGTCTGAAACTCAAGGGAATCTCTGAGACTTTGAAAAATGTAAATGTGTGAAGAAATGTATCTGAAATAGGGAGATAATGGTGGTGATCACAGTGCAGATACCTCTGACCACCACTTTACTGAAACGTGACAAATTATTCGGATGAATTGCTATGGGATATGGGAGAGGAGAGGGGGGGGTCCCTGCATTTTACACATGGTTGAATAAATAAATCTGGTTCTGCTATACTGTACATCTGAATAATCAGTACCGTGTTTCCCTGAAAATAAGCCCGGGTCTTAAATAAATTTTGGCAACAAAAGACACAGTAGGGCTTATTTTCGGGGTAGGTCTTACCATGTAATGTGTTGTCTTCTCTCCCCCTCTCCCTCCCTGCCTGTCAGGAATCCCCAGGGTGAATGCTTGTAAAATCCTAGAATCCACTCTATTACAGTATTATATAATGTACAATGTGTGTGTTTCTGTAATATCATTGTGCCAAATTCCTTTGTTATAGCGCCGCTCTGCACTTCTGTGACCTGCCGGAGCTCTTTTCCCTTCAATTATATTACAGAAACACTCACATTGTACATTATATAATACTGTAATAGAGAGGATTATAGGATTTTACAAGCATTTTAAACTAGGGCTTATTTTCGGGGTAGGGCTTATATTGCAGAACACCGCTGCTTTGAAAATTCAACATCAAAACAGTCAGAGGGATTTGAAAATACAGTGGAACCTCGGATTACGAGCATAATCCATTTGAGGAGAATGCTCGTAATCCAAACTACTCGCAAATCAAAGCGAGTTTCCCCATTGAAGTCAATAGAAACTAAAATAATTTGTTCCGCATTGACTTCAATGGCATGCAATACCGCATGCGGACAGAGGTGGGGGGCGCCGCAGAGCCTCGGAAACGGCCGGAAAGGCCCAAGGATATCTTGGCTGACCTCTGCAAACCTCGGAAAGGCTCTGGAACGTAGTATTTCCGAGTCTTTACAAACATTTTCGCTTGGCTCCGGCGCCCCCCCCACCTCAGGCCAAACGTGGTACTGCACACCGCTTTGGCCTGAATCCTGCAAGTTTTGCAAGACAACACTCGCAAACCGAGTCAGGATTTTTTCAAATACAGTGCTAGTATTGCGAAACGCTCGTTAACCGCATTACTCGCAATCCGAGGTTCCACTGTACAGAATTTCACTATATAAGCTGAGTTTACTGTTAAAAAATAAGTGTGAAATGCAAGACTCCAGTGGGTGTCCGCTTGCCGCCTTCTCACTGTATCCTTACTGTGGAGGAGTGCGGGGTGTAGCAAGATGGCGGCGACGGACCGTCACTTCCGTTACAAATTCTGACGGGTCGTCTAATCTGATGAAACAGTGGATCAGATCTAATGCCGGCGGGTGACAGTGGACACATGCCCGCTGTCATCCGCCGCCCCATATAGAACAATGGGTGGTCCGACTGTGTCCACCTGAAAAACGGACAGGCGGACCTGATCAGTCGCTGGTGTGAAAGGAGTCTTACAACTTGTTTTCTTTATAAAGCACCCACAGAATGAGTAGAAAAGCCTGTCCCCTGTCAGCATGCTGCAGAAAAGGACCCTTCCTCACTGTGTGGAAGCAGTGATCTCTCTGCCGAGGTGTAATGCACCCCCTGCTGGGTCAAACCTATAGCTTTACAATCCATAAAGCTCATTCTCCCAGCAAAGCTCATGGTTCCATGGTGAACTTTGGTAGAGAGACCAGTGGGGTGGATTCAGTAACGACTTGCGCCCTCTTACGGAGGCGCAGCGTACCGGTTTAACGATGCGCCTCCGTAAATTACGTGCGCTACGCTTCATTCATAAAAGCAGTAGCTACGTAATTTGCGCGGGCGCTCCTTAAAAATGCCCGGCGTAAGGGCGCGTAATTTAAATGATCCCGTAGGGGGCGTGGATCATTTAAATTAGGCGCGTTCCCGCGCCGAACGTAGTGCGCATGCTCCGTCGGGAAACTTTTCCGACGTGCATTGCGGCAAATGACATCGCAAGGACGTCATTTGCTTCAACGTGAACGTAAATGGCGTCCAGCGCCATTCACGATTCACTTACGCAAACAACGTAATTTTCAA
Organism: Rana temporaria; assembly: GCF_905171775.1. NCBI lineage: Eukaryota > Metazoa > Chordata > Amphibia > Anura > Ranidae > Rana > Rana temporaria. The sequence goes on along the minus strand of NC_053492.1, from coordinate 462,859,692 downwards.
ACATCGCGACGCGGGCACGACGGGTATACTTAGCATTGGCTGCCCCTGCTAATAGCAGGAGCAGCCTTACGCGGAACCCGACGAACATAAACGACGTAAACTGCGTACGTAGGGCGCGCGTACGGTTGTGAATCGGCGTTAGTATGCAATTTGCATACTCTACGCTGACCACTACGGGAACGCCACCTAGCGGCCATCGTAAGAATGCAGCCTACGTTACGACGGCATAAGAGCCTTATGCCAGTCATATCTTAGGCTGCAGTCGGCGTAACAAGCTTTCTGAATACAGAAAAGTCGTTACGCCGGCGCAACTAAGCAATTGCGCTGCGTAACTATGGTTACGCAGACGCAATTGCTTACTGAATCCACCCCAGTGTTTCCACAAAGGGAGCAAGGGCCCTTCTCTGCAGCATCGTAACAGAGGACAGGCTTTTCTACACAAGCTGTGGCTGCTTTCTAAAGAAAAGCACAATGAAGGCTTTGCATACTTTTTGTTTGTGTGTAAAGTTGAGTTGAATTTTCAGTGACGGGGTCAGCAGCAAATTTAAAAACAACTCATCATTGGTCTAGCACAGGGGTCTCAAACTGCCGGCCCTCCAGCTGTTAGGAAACTACAAGTCCCATCATGCCTCTGCCGGAGGGAGTCATGCTTGTAACGGTCAGCCCTTGCAATGCCTTATGGGACTTGTATTTACGCAACAGATGGAGGAGCCGCCAGTTTGAGACCCCCTGCTCTAGCATTTATTTCATGACATCCCCAAGGTTTTGTTTCTGTGAGATGGAGTCATAGCACGAACCAAAGCGAACGCGCAATAAACGGTTGCATTAGAAGTCTATTTAAGGTTCCACAAGGGAAAAAGAGAATTGACAATATTTCACTCTGACATATATTGGACCACATTTACTAAGCGACACAGAACACTCATTTATCTGACAGCCTGAGACCTAATTGAGGAGATGATGCAGGTAATAGCAGGCAATATATTGTCAGAGTGTACTCAGGAGCCACAATATTCCCTTCCGAGGATATCTACCAATCATGCGTATTACCGCGCTGTCCAAATAATAATATCTTACAATAAGTCTGACTGGGAAATTGCTCTGACTTGGCAGATAGAGAAACATCTACTAACACGGGAGGAAATTAATATCTCTGAGTTCTCACCATCAGAACAATGCAGAGTAACTACATTCGGCAAGAACAATGCAGAATAACTACATTCGGCAAGAACAATGCAGAGTAACTACATTCGGCAAGAACAATGCAGAGTAGCTACATTCGGCAAGAACAATGCAGAGTAGCTACATTCGGCAAGAACAATGCAGAGTAGCTACGTTTGGTAAGAACAATGCAGAGTAACTACATTCGGCAAGAACAATGCAGATTAACTACATTCGGCAAGAACAATGCAGAGTAGCTACGTTTGGCAAGAACAATGCAGACATGGCCGGTGCAAGGATTTTTTCCAACTCAGGCAAAGATGCATTTTGCCGCCGTCCCTCCCCCCCCCCTCGGCGCACACACACGCACAGGGCACAACACATCAGGGTCCAGTGCACATCAGGGCACGGCACATGAAGGCACAGTGAACATCAGGGCATAGCACATCAGGGTACAGCACACCAGGCCACATCAGGGTAAAGGGCACAGCACATCAGGGCACAGGGCACAGTACATCAGGGCACAGCACATCAGGGCACACAACATTGAGGCACAGCAGACTGGGGCACAGGACATCGGAGCACTTGGCACACATCAGGGCATATTGGAGCACATCGGGGCATATTGGAGCACATTGGGGCATAGCGTATACCTGGCAGCCAGTATGCAGGAAGCATCTATGATAAGTTCTCTCTCATGTCACGCTGCCCCGGGGCCTCTCCTCTCTTCTCGTCCATCCCAGATAATGTCACAAGCAAATGGGGATGGACGAGAAGAGAGGAGGGGCCACCGGGGCAGCGTGACATGAGAGAGAACCTATTACACACACTGCCAGTGTGGCTGCAGCGCTCCCCTCCCTCTTCCTCCTCTACACTTCACCACCGCCGCTGCGTAGCCAAGGCGGACGAGACAGACAGTGAGACTGTGTCACACACACACAGACCTAGCGCCAGCCCTGCCATCTCCTCACACCCAGACACAGGTGACCCCCCCCCCAGCAGTCCTTAGCCCCCAGTCCCCGCCCTCTATCCCCGCACACATCCCCTGTAAATCCCCGGTAGAGCCCGGCACCGTCCGCCATCATTCATCCGCAGCTCCTTCCCGACACCAACAGGTGGAGCGGAGAACCAGAAGAAGCTCAGCGCAGCGAGCAGAAAACACTCAAACACTCTCAGCCAGAGGCAGCTGCTGGCCAGGGAAGAGAACGCGCTCCACCAATCAGGAGAGGAGAGGGCCTGTCCCGGCGGGCAGTCACTTGTCTGGTAATGTGCCTGCTCTTACCTCCCGCAGCGGCAGCCCTGAGTCCAAAGACACACACACTCTACGATCGGGCGGGCGACTGTCCCGGTGACCCGCTCAGTTTTCCACCCTGTTCCCCTGGCGGCGCTGGCGCTGTAAGGCAAGTTCCCATGTTGCCTTGCGCTAGCGCCAGCCCTGAATGCAGAGTAGCTACATTCGGCAAGAAATATGCAGAGTAGCTACATTCGGCAAGAAATATGCAGAGTAGCTACATTTGGCAAGAACAATGCAGAGTAGCTACATTCGGCAAGAAATATGCAGAGTAGCTACATTCGGCAAGAACCATGCAGAGTAGCTACATTTGGTAAGACCAATGCAGAGTAGATCCTGGACTGCCGCACTCTGATAGGCGAGTGAACAAGGGATAAATTCCAAAGCTGTATGACATCTAAAAATTCATGCAACCCTGCAATCAATAGTAGTAAGTGGAATAAATCGCCTATCAGAGTGCGGCAGTCCAGGATTATTTCTTTTTTCCATGGATCAGCACAGAGTCTGCACCTGTCAGTGCAACAGGGCGGGAGCACAGCATAGGTTGCAGGGCTTGGAGCGGTACTTTTTTCCATAATGTCACAGTCACGATAAAAATCGCAGATCGCCGCCATTACCAATAAAAAATATATATTAATAAAAATGCCCCTTTAATCCCCTTTAACTTTTGCGCAAACCAATCAATATACACTTATTGCGTTTTTTTACCAAAAATATATAGAAGAATACGTATTGGCCTAAACTGAGGACAACATTTTTTTTTATATATTTTTGGGGATATTTATTACAGCAAAAAGTAAAAAAATATTGCTTTTTTTTCAAAACTGCCGTTCTTTTATTGTTTATAGCGCAAAAAATTTAAAAAAGCGCAGAGGTGATCAAATACCACCAAAAGAAAGCTCTATTTGTGGGAAAAAAAGGATGTCAATTTTATTTGGGAGCCACGTCGCACGTCCGCGTCAGTTAAAGCGACGCAGTGCCGAATCGCAAAAAGTGCTCTGGTCAAGAAGGGGGTAAATTCTTCCAGGGGGGCTGAAGTGGTTAAAACACACAGTGGAATTGTATTATATAAAATGATACATGAATACGATAAACAATGATTTGATAGTAACAGCACAGGAACCTCTACTTCCCACAACGTCTCTCTTTATATCTCATGTATCAGCCATCTTTCCTCTCTTATCTATAGACATCACAATATCAGAAGGACATTCCCCTGAAGAAGTCCGATTACTTACCATTTCTTCCTCTCTGCTTCCTTTATCAAACGGGGCGGCATTAACTGAAAGGAGAAAAAAATAATTGTTACACAGTATATATTACAGAATACAAATGAAAAGATATCAACATGTTGGTCTCCCTGGTATTTTTATTTTTTATTTTTATCTGATCCAGTATTTAGGCAAGAGCTGGATTTTAATAGCCAATTACTATTGGAGTCATGCAGTCCAGAGAAGTAATGTGTATGATGTCGTCTATGCTGTCTATAATAACTATGGTTCATATGAATCCTGCCCAAGGCTGGAGAACAAATCGCCTTGTTCAATGGTCTACAGTCTGACATAAAGAAGTTGTGCCTAAAGAGACCCTGTCAGTACTGGGACATAGTCATCTACTGTGTTTCCCTGAAATAAAGACCTAACGTTATTTTCCAGAAGGGCTGCAATATAAGCCCTACCCCGAAAATAAGCCCTAGTTTAAAATGCTTGTAAAATCCTATAATCATCTCTATTACAGTATTATATAATGTACAATGTTTCTGTAATATAATTGCGGGGAAGAGAGCTCCAGAGGGTCACAGAAGCGCAGAGCGGCGCTATAACGAAGGTATTTGGCACAACTATATTACAGAAACACACACATTGTACATTATTAGCCAGATTCAGGTAGAGTTACGCCAGCGTATCAGTAGATACGCCGTCGTAACTCTGAATCTGCGCCGTCGTATATTTAAGTGTATTCTCAAATTGAGATACGCTTAAATGTTTCTAAGATACGACCGCCGGCGCCGTCATATCTTAGCTGTCTATTTATGCTGGTCGCTAGGGGCGTATCTCGCTGATTTATGCCTAGAATGCGTAAATCAGCGGGATACGCCTATTCACGAACGTACGCTTGCCCGTCGCAGTAAAGATACGCCGTTTACGCAAGGCGTCTTCAGGCGTAAAGATAAACCACCAAAAAGATGGCCCAGCCAATGTTAAGTATGGACGTCGGAACCGCGTCAAATTTTTAAATTTTTACATCGTTTGCGTGTGTCGTCCGTGAATGGGGCTGGCCGTAATTTACGTACACGTCGAAAGCAATGAGTCTTTACGGCATAATTTGGAGCATGCGCACTGGGTCACGTCCACGGACGGCGCATGCGCCGTTCGTTCAAAACATCATTCACGTGGGGTCATGCTTTATTTACATAAAACACGCCCACCTCTTCACAATTTGAATTAGGCGTGCTTACGCCGACACATTTACGCTACGCCGCTGTAACTTAGGACGCAAGTGCTTTGTGAATACAGCACTTGCCTCTCTAACTTACGGCGGCGTAAGTGAGATACGCTATTTTCAGGGAAACACGGTAGTGCCCAGGGCAACGATGCCAAACCAGAACTATCCAGGTACCATGAAATGGGAGGTGAATCAGCCACAATTCAGGGACACCTTAGCAAACTCTGGAGGAACCCCAGGGTTCCATGAAACCCTGGCTGAGAATGACTGCTCTAAGGCCTGGGATAAGGTGTATCCTAGTCCTTGCATGCTTCTATAGGCTTAATACAAATAGTGGCTTCATGTCTCCTCATTTATTGTAAAGGGTTTGTTGAAATGAAGACGACTGAAACCTGTAACGGTCACCACCGTTTACGATTTCCATTCCATCAACCACGACAGCTTATCTGACACTCCAACCATCCAACAGACATCAGACACGATTCATCCAATTTCCCAGAATAACGAGACCGACAAGCTCTGTTACTGGTTTCAAAATGTATGAATTAACACTTTTAATGGTATCTTAGCTTTCTTATATACAGTACAAGCATGTTACAGCTAATCACAGGGACAAAGACACACTCCACCCACACATCACACAATGGGGGGCTTCAATACACCTTCTCTTAGACAATGACATTCAGTTGAGTTAATTATTAGTCATTATCCAGACAGCCTGTCTCCGCATACAGCTTGACAAGTCACATTCCACACACAAAACAGTGTTATTAGCATCACACAATGGAATGTCTTAGGAGCAGACCTAATTAGCACAACAGAATGCAATCACAGCTTTCATCACTACAGTAGCAGACTTAGTTAGCATCTCAACAGCCTAGGTTAAACATTGAAGTAGACACGCTTATTGACCGGTTGGGGGTCAGCATTAACCAAACCGTAATATTCCAAGATATCCTGCAAAACATGAATTATCATTTATCAGTCACCCTATGCCCAAAAGGGGCACAGGGTGACCCTAGACCCAAGAGTCATTAGTGACGCTGGCACAGGAGTACCCCACATCCTTCAAAGGTCTCTGGGTGTCACGGGCCATTCCGTTACAAAACCACTTGGGGAAACTGCAAGTAATATCTGTGTGCCAACTCTATTCTGGGCATGCGGTCATACCAGTCATTTCTGTGGGCTGTACCACACTGACACATTACTGCTGAACAAAATACTTTTCCATGCTTTACATATACAGGTGTCTGCATCTGAAGTCCATATGCCAGTACAGTAAAACTTTGGATTGCGAGCATAATTTGTTCCAGAAACATGCTTGTAATCCAAAGCACTTGTATATCAAAGCAAATTACCCCATTAAAAAATAATGGAAACTCAGATGATTCGTTCCACAACCATTTATTCATAAGTCCTTCAGTTTATAGTCCATATAAAAAGATTATAGCAATGTGATCGGTTGTGTAACCATAAAATGTCCATCCACAAATGGAAGCCTCCACAAGACATGGATGAGTGAGTTTGGGGTGGAGGAACTTGACTGGCCTGCACAGAGTCCTGACCTCAACCCAATAGAACACCTTTGGGATAAATTAGAGTGGAGACTGCGAACCAGTGCCCCCATTAGTTTTATATTATCTCCTGTTAGGACAACTGAAACTAAGCAAAGTAGTAGAAGGAATAAAACCGAAAGGGGAAGTGTAGACTGGCCACTTGGCCAACTGTTTCTAAGGCCCCATACACACGATAGAATCCATCCGCTGAAAAATCCCAGAAAATGGGTTTCAGCGGATAGATCCTATGGTGTGTACACTCCAGCGGATCTGTTTCCGCGGATATTTCTCCCCTGGGATGGATTTCCAGCAGATCGAATATTTGCTGACATGCCAAACAAATCCATCTGCTGGAATCCATCCCAACAGATGGATCCGCTGGTCTGTATAGACTCACCGGATCCATCCGTCCGAAGGGATCCCCCGCATGCGTCGTAATGATTCGACGCATGCGTGGAATTCCTTATATGACAGCGTCGCGCACGTCGCCGCGTCATAATCGCGGCTACGGCGCGACGCATCATCGCCAGAGGATTTCGGCGCGGATTTCAATGCGATTGTGAGTACACTCCATCGCATTAAAATCTGCTGAAATCCTCGAGAGGATTTATCCGCGGAAACGGTCCGCTGGACCGTATCCGCGGATAAATCCTCCCGTGTGTATGGGGCCTTAGCTGTTGGCACATAACATGCTCTGAGGAATGCACAAAGTTGCATGAATTTTATCAAGCGTGCTGATGCTTAAACTCATCTACAAGAGACAGATCCTCTTTAATATGGGTTCTGTTTCAAATAATAAAAAAAAAAAAAAAGAATAAAAAATAAATAAAGAAATTGGATAAAATCAAGTTACTCTTAATATCTCAGAAAAGCAGCACTGCTTTGATGTCTTAGTAATATAAATGCTGTGCCGTGTAGAGGATGCAATCACTGCAGTATAAGGATATGAACGATCCCCTACGGTTTACTTCATCTGCTCATGTGTACACACACAGCAACTGGGCGGCCAGCAATTATTTACACCCCATCAAACAACATCTGTACATGTTCCAGGGATTAGTTATTTAATTATAATAAGCACAAAGGCATTATACGCTCCTTAGATCATCGGACTGATGTGAGGTTATATAAACTCCCCTGTACACTACTGAGTCATGGTGGCTTAAAGTAGCGGATCTATCACTGAAAATCACACTTCACAGCAATCAATAGGGCATGTATCTGCATGATCAAATCACATAGCAGAGGAGAGAAAAAAAAATCCCAAGAAATTATTTAAGTACATAGGCCCATATTCTCTCTAAATGTCCGCGGGCGGCGCGTAAGGCATTTACACTCCGCCGCCCCAAACTACAGGAGCAAGTGCTGTATTCCCCTAAACACTTGCTCCGTAGTTTGGGGCGGCGGAGTGTAAATGGCCCGGCGTAGCCACGCGTATCTTCAAGGGGGCGGCTTCTATTCAAATTAAGCGCGCCCCCGATTCTAAGTAACTGCGCATGCGCCGGGCTTAAAAAAGCCCAGTGCGCATGCTCCAGTTCTCGGCGGAAAACGTCAATGACGCCGACGTGTGCGTCATTGACGTAAAGTCGTATTCAAGAACGACTTAGGGAAACGACGTAGCCGACGGAAAAACACGACGCGGACCCGACGCTATCCGTAACATGGCCTACGTGGGACATGCGGAAACTTACTCCTCATATAGCAGGAGTAAGTTTCCGCTTACGCAAACGACGTTAGCGACGGGTACGCGACGCGAAATCGTTCGGGAATCGGCATAGCAGGCTCATTTGCATAAACAAATGAGACCCTCACGTAAATGCCATCTAGCGGCGGGCGGCGTAATTACATTTAAGATCCGACAGTGTAAGTGACTTACACATGGCGGTTCTTAAGTGTATCTATGCGAAAATGATTCTAAGAATCAGTCGCATAGATACACGGGCCAAAAAAGAGAGATACGATGGAGTATCCTGAGATACTCCATCGTAACTTCTCTCAGAATATGGCCCAGTAATAGTAAGAAAGGGAGGTCAGATCATATTGGTCCTATACAAAAAGGTGGTGAGATGGCGAAGGTATGGAATGTATTCTTCTCCCCAGTCTTCACATGGGAATCAGGGGGCTTCAGCAACCAAAACTGCAATGTTTATCCTCATGACACATCACAGGAAGCACCTCCATGGCTAACAGAGGACAGAATTAGAAATAGACTTGAAAAACTTAAAATTAATAAGTCGCCGGGACCAGGTGGCTTGCACCCGAGGGTGCTTAAGGAACTCGGTTATGTGATTTTTACCGACAGTCTACTGACTGGAATGGTACCAGCTGACTGGAGAAAAGCCAATGTAGCACCAATATTTTAAAAAGGATCCAAAACACATCCCTGGGAATTACAAACCAGTTAGCCTAACATCAATAGTATGCAAGCTCTTGGAGGAGATGATAAGGGACTATATGCAAGATTTTAGTATTGACAACGGTATCATTAGCAATAATCAGCATGAATTCATGAAGAATCTTCTTGCCTGCCCGACTATACACGAGTGTACTGCGCTCGATATATGCCGGCGCAGTATTCAAACTCGGCGCGGGAAAGCGGGGATCGAGCGGGGAGGACGCCGCAGAAGGACGCCGGACCCGACGAAGAGGACACCCGAAGCCGCAGACGGACGCCGGACCCGACGAGGCTGCCGATGGACGCCGTGCAATACACCAAAACTGTAAGTACTAAAATGTTTTTTTACAGGAATGTCGGGTCCACTTTAGGGGTGTGCGCTATACGCCGGAGCGCGCAATACCCCGATAAATACGGTAACTGGGTACTAATATTTATAGGTAACGTTGATCCGGGGAAAATCCGATTGCCTCTCGGGGGATCAGGAAGGAATTTTTTCCTCTGCTGTTGCAAATTGGATCATGCTCTGCTATTTTTATTTTGCCTTCCTCTGGTTCAACTGTGGGTGAAGGATTGTGTATATGGGATTGTAATATTATTATCATCTTATATAACTATGTAACACGTGTACAGGTGGTGCTGGTCTTTCTCCTTATGCCGCGTACACACCATCACTTTATGTGATGAAAAAAAACGACATTTTTTAAAACGTCAATTTAAATTTTTTCATCACATAAAGTGATGGTGTGTACGCAGCATAAGAAAGCCACGCATGCTTTTCAAGCTAAATCTCACAAAAGCATTTACTTTTTTTTTTTCTAAAACGAAGATTTCACACAGGGACGAAAAATAAAATATATATTTTTTTATTACTTTTACTCCACACCTTGGGCCAGATTCACATAGGTTAGCAGATCTTTAGATCCGCGTAACCTATGTGATTTAAGATCCGCCGCCGCAAGTTTTAGAGGCAAGTGGATAATTCACAAAACACTTACCTCAAAACTTGCGGCGGCGCGACTAGGGGGAGTGTATTATTTAAATCAGGCGTGTCCCCGCACCGATTTAACTGCGCATGCGCCGTCTGTGAAGTTTCCCGGTGTGCATTGCTCCCAATGACGTCGCTAGGACGTCATTGGTTTCGGCGTGAGCGTAACTTGCGTCCATCGGTTTTGTGAATCGACGTACGCAAACGACGTAAAATTTCACAATTCGACGCGGGAACGACGGCCATACTTAACATTGGCTGCGCCTCATAGAAGCAGGGGTAACTATACGCCGGGAAAACCCTTACGTAAACGGCGTAAAGTGACTGCGTCGGGCCCGCGTACGTTTGTGAATTGGCGTATCACGCTGATTTACATATTCTCAGCGTAAATCAGCGAGAACGCCCCCAGCGGCCATTTTTAAATTGCAGTTAGGGTCCGAGGTGTAAGTCACTTACACCTGTCGGATCTTAGGCATATCTATGCGTAACCTGATTCTATGAATCAGTCGCATAGATACGACCGGCCGAACTCAGAGATACGACGGTGTATCAGGAGATATACCGTCGTATCTCTATGTGAATATGGCCCCTTGTCTCCTGCTGAAGAGAGAGAGGACCACCTTGATCTTCAGTAGGGATGATTCATAGCTATGAATAAGCACTGTATGAGAGCGTGAAACGCGTTAGCCCTTTTTCCTGATTTTTTGCTGTGACATCCATGTTGTGACCAGTTTTTATTAAAAGGAACACCTTTTTATTTTTGGAGTGCGGCCATCCAGGTTCTTTCTTATACAGTTTTACGACAATAACTTATAGGCTTTAAATTGAGCACTTTTGAATTTGAACGTTCGAGTCCCATAGACGTCAATGGGGTTCTAAATGTTTGCGCGAACGTTCGGTCCGTTCGAAGGTTCTGGTGCGAACCGAACGGGGGGGGGGGGGTGTTCGGCTCATCCCTAATCTTCAGTCTACAGAAGCGACGAGAAATGCACATGTAGTACTCTGTTTTCTCTTTAGAGCCAAATCTCACAAAAATCGTTTTTTTAATAAAACTTAAAGCGGTGGTTCACCCTAAAAAACAAGTTTCTACCATGAAATCCAGCATACTAGCGTGAGCTACAGTATGCCTTTATTTTATTTTTTGCGCCGTACTCACAGTTTAATCCTGTAGTTACCGTATTTATCGGCGTATACCGCGCAGTTTTTTGCCCTGAAAATCAGGGCAAAATCGTGGGTGCCGATATACGCCGATACCCGCTTTCCCGCGCCGAGTTTGAATACTGCGCCGGCATATAACGAGCGCAGTACACTCGTGTATAGTCGGGCAGTCTCGGCTCCTCTCGCGCTGATGTCCTGGACGTACAAGACGTGAGCGCGACAGTAGCCGAGCCTGCCCGACTATACACGAGTGTACTGCGCTCGGTATATGCCGGCGCAGTATTCAAACTCGGCCCGGGAAAGCGGGAAACGGGCGGGGAGGACGCCGGACCCGACGAAGAGGACACCCGAAGCCGCAGACGGACGCCGGACCCGACGAGGCCGCCGATGGACGCCGCGCAAGACACCAAAACTGTAAGTACAAAAATCTTTTTTCCACAGGAATTTCGGGTCCACTTTAGGGGTGCGCGCTATACGCGGGAGCGCGCTATACCCCAATAAATACGGTAAGTTTCAGACTCCACGCGGGGAATGGGCGTTCCTATGCAGAGGGGAACATGATTGACGGCCGGCTATGGCGCGTCACGCTTCCCGAAAATAGCCGGAGTAGGACTCGGCTCTTCACGGCGTTATACGGTGCCTGCGCACAGACTAGGAGCTGACTGCTCAGGCGCCGTGAAGAGCCAAGTCCTATTTCGGCTATTTTCGGGAAGCGTGAGGTGCCATAGCCGGCCGTCAATCATGTTCCCCTCTGCATAGGAACGCCTACTCCTCGCGGGGAGTCTGAAACTTAACTACGGGATTAAACTGTGAGTACGGTGCAACAAAAATAAAATAAAGGCATACTGTAGCCTGCGCTAGTATGCTGGATGGCATGGTAGAAAAACAAAAACATTTTTTAGGGTGAACCCCCACTTTAAATAATGTCATGAAGAATGAAACATTTTTTTTGTGAACTTTTACATAGCAACTCTTGATAACAGAGAGAAGACTTCTTGGATTATCAATCTGCAGTCACAGATAACAGGGGTGCAGGTAGTGCTGGGCTTTCTCTTTAAAAAAAAACAAGCATACTTTGCAAGGCAAAGCTCACATAAGCATTTATATCTATAATAACAAATAAGAAGAAAAGGAAGAAAACATAAAATTTGACCAGATACCATCATGCTTTCTCTTTAATAAAAAAAGCAGACCAATTATTAAACCCGTGGCTGCATGAGAACAAAAATGTGATCTGTTGGCGGTTACTGAGTTGCAGAGCGGAGATATCCTGCTTTCCTCATTATGGAATATATCTTTTTAGTGGTTCTGATGTGGTTATTTCATCTGGATTAAAAATAAATGAGCATTCCATTCTAAAGGCTGAGCGCTTTGATAATGATTCCAGTTTCTAGAACATACAATTAATGCGTGGTGTAGGATCTAGCGGCAACACATTAAATTATCCGCTCCTTTTTGGCTTTGATATAAGGAATGCTGAAAACCGCCATTACAGATTCAGAAACTCATTATAAAACATTTTTTTACATCAAACTACATTATATCTATAAAGTCTAATCAAAGCATTGAACCCATTGTGTACAGCCACACAAATATAATGCTTTTGGGATTAAACTGTGCCAGAAGTAATGAGGATGTGCAAAGAGCAGTAACCCCCTAGGCACCAATCAGTTTTATTTATTATTTATTACAGGTATTTATATAGCACTGACAATTAATGCACCTCTTTACATACTCAGGACCAAAGATAATGTTTTCCTGGGAGAGGGGGCGTTCAGCCTGGAGTACCTAGAGAAAATACAACTGTCCCCAAGTCAAATCTCCCCAGTACAGATCTCCCCCTTCCACTAATAATGATTCCCTTCCCCCAGTACAGATCTCCCTCTACCACTAATAATGATTCCCTTCCCAGAGTAAAGATCTCCCCCTTCCACTAATAATGATTCCTTTGCCACAGTACAGATCTTCCCCTTCCACTAATAATGATTTCCTTCCCCCAGTACAGATCTCTCCCTTCCACTAATAATGATTCCTTTGCCACGGTACAGATCCTCCCTTCCACTAATAATGATTTCCTTCCCCCAGTACAGATCTCCCCCTTCCACTAATAATGATTCCTTTGCCCCAGTACAGATCTCCCCTTCAACTCATAGCGATTCCTTTCCCCCAGTACAGAGCTCCCTCCTCCACGAATAATGATTCCCTTCCCTCAGTACAGATCCCCTCCCCTTCCACTAATAATGATTTCCTTCCCAGTACAGATCTCCCCCTTCCACCATTAACGATTCCCTTCCCCCAGTACAGATCTCCCCCTTCCACTAATAACAATTCCCTTCCCCCAGTACAGATCCCCCCTTCCACTAATAATGATTCTTTCCCCCAGTACAGATCTCCCCCTTCCACTAATAATGATTCCCTTCCCCCAGTACAGATCCCCCTTCCACTAATAACGATTCCCCTTCCCCCAGTACAGATCTCCCCCTTCCACTAATAACGATTCCCCTTCCCCCAGTACAGATCTCCCCCTTCCACTAATAACGATTCCCTTCCCCCAGTACAGATATCCCCTTTCAATAACAATGATTTCTTTTCCCCAGTACAGATCTCCCCCTTCCACTAATAATGAGTCCTTTCCCCCAGTACAGATCTCCCCCTTCCACTAATAATGATTCCCTTCCCCCAGTACAGACCTCCCTCTTCCACTAATAATGATTCCCTTCCCCCAGTACAGACCTCCCTCTTCCACTAATAATGATTCCCTTCCCCCAGTACAGACCTCCCTCTTCCACTAATAATGATTCCCTTCCCCCAGTACAGACCTCCCTTTTCCACTAATAATGATTCCCTTCCCTGTATTTTATCAAGTCCAAAGTCAGCTCAGCCCTCTACCAGGAGATTCTAGAGCACTTCATGCAAAAGTTTATTCTCACACAATAATGGTATGGGGGGGGGGGGGTAGAGGTTCTTCAAGGGGATAGGGAGACTCTGTGGCAGAGTTGGTGGCCCTGCATAGGTTGAGGTCTCTGGAGGGGGCTGGGGGAAACAGTGGGGGGATGAAATCTCTGGAGGAGGCTAGGGACTTTGTAGGGGTACTGTGTTAGACTCAAGGGTACTGCAGAGGCTGGGTGGGATGATGGGCACTGTGAGAGGTTGTGAGGCAGTGTGGAACACTGTTGAGGTTGGGTGCACTATGGGAGGACTGGGGGGCTCTGCAGTAGGCTGGGTGGCACTGTGGGAGGTTGGAGAGCACTGTGGGGGCTAAAGGGCACTGCCATCCATTATAGAAGTTTGTGGAATACTGTGGCAGGTGATGCTGTGACAGTTTAAACAGTATGGTGGAGGAGGAGGGATACTGCTGTCCACTATGGAAGGCTTGGTGGCACTGTGGGAGGTTGGAGAGCACTGTGTGACCTCTACAGGGGGATGGGGACTCTAAAGGGGCACTGTGTTAGACAGGAGGGTACTGCGGGGGATGGGGGGGAGCATTTTGGGAGGTTGAGTCAATGTAGGATAAGTTCAGGTTGAAGGCATTATGGGTGGCTGGAGGCCCTACAGTAGGCTGGATGGCACTGGGGGAGGCAGGAGAGCACTCTGGGGGCTTAAGAGCACGGTGGTCCATTATAGACATTTTAGTGACACTGTGGGAGGCTGAGTGGCACGGAGGCAGGTTGATCAAAATTGTGGAGGCTGAGAGGCACCGGGGTCCACTATGGAAGGTTGGAGGGGCACTATGGGAGGTTGGGGGGCACCGTGGAATACTGTTTAGGTTGGGGTGCTATGAGGGACTAAGGCTCTGCAGTAGGCTGGAGGACACTGTGGGAGGTTGGAGAGCACTGTGGGAGCTGATCAGCATTGTGGTCCACTAAGAAAGGTTTGGGGACAATGTGGGAGGCTAGAGAGCATTGTGGGGGCTGAGAGGCACTGTGGTCCACTATGGTAGGTTGTGGGGCACTATGGGAGGCTCAGTGATACTGTGGGAGGTTGGAGAGCACTGTCAGGGCTGATGGGGCACTGTGGTCTACTATTGGAAGGTTGGGGGCACTGTGGGAGACTACGTTGCACTGTGGAAGGTTGGAGAACACTGTCAGGGCTTTTTTGGGGTACTGTGGTCCACTATGGTAGGTTGGGGGGCAATGTGGGATGCTGAGTGGCACTGTGGGAGGTTAGAGAGTACACAGTGGGGGGCTGAGGGGCACTGTGGTCCACTATGGAAGGTTGGAGAAAACTGTGGGAGGCTAGAGAGCATTGTGGGGGCTGAGAGGCACTGTGGTCCACTATGGTAGGTTGTGGGGCACTATGGGAGACTCAGTGATACTGTGGGAGGTTGGAGAGCACTGTCAGGGCTGATGGGGCACTGTGGTCTACTATTGGAAGGTTGGGGGCACTGTGGGAGACTACGTTGCACTGTGGGAGGTTGGAGAACATTGGGGAGGCTGAAGGACACTGTGGTCCACTATGAAAGGTTGGGGGACACTGTGGTGGGAGACTGTTGGAGAGAACTGTCTGAGCTTTTTTGGGGCACTGTGGTCCACTATGGTAGGTTGGGGGGCAATGTGGGATGCTGAGTGGCACTGTGGGAGGTTGTAGAGTACACAGTGGGGGGCTGAGAGGTACTGTGGTCCACTATGGAAGGTTTGGGGACACTGTGGGAGACTGAGTTGCACTGTGGGAGGTTGGAGAACATTGTGGGGGCTGAGGGGCACCATGGTCCACTATGGAAGGTTGGGGGACACTGTGGTGGGAGACTGAGTTGCACTGTGGGAGGTTAAACACTGTGGGGGCTGAGGGGCACTGTGGTCCACTAGGGTGGGTTGGGGCACTCTGGGATGCTGAGTGGCACTGTGGAGAGCATTGTGAGGGCTGATGGGCACTGTGGTCATCTATGGAAGGTTGGGTGATACTATGGGAGCTAGGCATTGTGAGAGGTTAAGGAAACTTCAGCTGGCTGTGGTCCTGGTGGGAGGGAGCCTGCAGCCCATCTTTAGGCGCTCACTTTTTTATTAGCTTTTTTTTTTCAGTTTTAATGAAGTAGCCCCCGGGGGTCACACTGGAATTCTCCAACAAATTGGAAAACCTTCTGTGATCAATAGCAAGCACTTATGATGGTAGAAACACTAGTTATCATTCCCTAGGGAATCCCTACACAGGGAATCCCTACACATCAATGCAGACTGTAAAGCTTACTAGCGAAGACCAGGCCATGGATGGGCAGGCGCTGTTTTTTGTTTTTTTTTCTTGCTGTATCATTAAATGAACTAAAATTAACAAGAAATAAAATAAACTATATAGGAGATGTAGAAAAATGATCACTACTACTACTTTTTGTCCTAAAACCTAAATAAAACTGCCCAACCCTCGCACTGACAGTGAAGTGAATGAAGCTACGCATTATATTATGCCTTTAGCGACAACATTTATTTATTATTTTATTCATTTATTATTTATTTTTTTAGAACATAGTGATGCTTAGCTAATGGTATCTTGGCTACACCGGCATTTCCACAGTCCTGTGTCACAATGTACAAAATAGCCGCCACAGACCAAAAGACGCTAATGCGCTTATTTCAGTCGGATTAAAAATGAATGAGAATTCCACCGTTGTGACATTGAATCCTCTGGTAATAATGACTTCTGTTTCTGACCAGCACACGCAATTAATGAGCGCTCTGGGGTTTGGCGACATTACATCGAATCGTTCGCTGGCTTTCAGAGATAAATGCTGTAGAATGCAATTACAGATTCAGGGGCTACTTATATAATAATAATAATTACATTGTATCAAGCTGTATTATATATACACATTATATGTAAAAAAAAGAATAGAATAGAATAGAGTCATCATGTAATAGTAGCATAATCGTATCATGATAATTACAATACATACTGTAGCAGTCATACAGTAGCACTGCCAGTGTGTAGAAAATGGAAAGGAACTATTATTAATAAAAAAACAAACTCAATTTTTTGCCAAAACATAATGGGCTAGATTTAGATAGATTAGCGTATCTTTAGATCCGCGTAATCTATCTGATTTACGATCCGCCGGCGCAAGTTTGAGAGGCTAGTGCTGTATTCACAAAACACTTACCTCAAAACTTGTGGCGGCGTATCGAAAATCCCCCGGCGGAATTCAAATTCCGCGGCTAGGGGGAGTGTACTATTTAAATCAGGCGCGTCCCCGCGCCGATTTAACTGCGCATGCGCCGTCCGCGAATTTTCCCGGTGTGCATTGCTCCCAATGACGTCGCTAGGTCGTCATTGGTTTCGGCGTGAGCGTAACTTGCGTCCAGCGCTTTTCTGAATCGACTTACGCAAACGACGTAAAAATTCAAAACTCGGCGTGGGAACGACGGCCATACTTAACATAGGATACCCCTCACATAGCAGGGGTAACTATACGCCGGAAAAAGCCGAACGCAAGCGGCGTAAAAAATAAGCGATGGGCGGGCGTTCGTTTCTGAATCGGCGGAAATCGGCATTTGCATATTCGCCGCGTAAAAAACCGAAGCGCCACCTAGCGGCCGGCCGGGAATTGCAGCCTAAGATCCGACGGTGTAAGTCACTTACACCTGTCGGATCTTAGGGAGATCTATGCGGAAGGAACCTGATTCTATGAATCAGCCGCATAGATCCGACCGACGGAACTCAGAGATACGACGGCGTATCTCTATCTGAATCTGGCCCAATAAATGAACCCATATTATTTAAAACGGGCATTTATTATTCTTTGCATTTAAAGTTTTTTTCAACCAAAAATGTATTACGGTATATTGCACCTTACCAATCATTAGATGTGGTGGCTGCATTAGTGTTCTTTTTTAGGCCTTTTCCCCCTCAGTTTTTCCTGGCCAGTAACACACCTCCTGTCTTAGAGTGCCCCCCCCCCCCATTCTGGATAAAGGAGCACAGGGGGCACAGCACTTTTTGCGAACCAATGACACCAATACAGTGATCAGTGCAAACAATATGCACTGTCACTGTACTAATGACACTGGCAGGGAAGAGGTTAAAGGGGTTGTAAAGGTAATTTTTTCCCCCCTAAATATCTTCCTTTACCTTAGTGCAGTCCTCCTTCACTTACCTCATCCTTCCATTTTGCTTTTAAATGTCCGTATTTCCTCTGAGAAATCCTCACTTCCTGTTCTTCTGTCTGTAACTCCACACAGTAATGCAAGGCTTTCTCCCTGGTGTGGAGTGTCGTGCTCGCCCCCTCCCTTGTACTACAGGAGAGTCAGGATTCTCTCTACGTTGCAGATAGAGAAAGGAGCTGTGTGTTAGTGGGCGTCCTGACTCTCCTGTAGTCCAAGGGAGGGGGCGAGCACGACACTCCACACCAGGGAGAAAGCCTCGCATTACTGTGTGGAGTTACAGACAGAAGAACAGGAAGTGAGGATTTCTCAGAAGAAATAAGGACATTTAAACCCAAAATGGAAGGATGAGGAAAGTGAAGGAGGACTGCACTAAGGTACAGGAAGATATTTAGGGGGAAAAAAAATTGTACCTTTACAACCTCTTTAACAGACCGAAGGGACTTATAAAAAAAATGTATATAGGGATGTAGTAATTGACAGCAGCCACTAGATGTCACTCATGTCACCTTCATCTATGAAGCATTTTACACTCCCTCCTTGCCTGAAAGCATATTTCCACTTTTGCGGTCTAATTTGAGACGAACACTAGCAGACACCGGCCCATTTACAATAAAAAAAAGCAAAGCGTAAAAAAAAAAAAAAGTTTAATTATCATCTGAAATACTTTAGAAAAATCATGTTTGCCAGGGTAGCCTCATTTCTAACAGTCTACACACACAAGGGCGAACACAAAGGAAATCATGTAAGTTCTGAAGATAGGGTCATCTTAGGGAATACACCACAAACAAGCAAAAACAGTACCTTGCATGAGTTACTTGTTACCCTTATGATTCAAATATGTTCTGCACAACCCCATTGCACATCATCAATGTTACATAGTTACATAGTTACTTTGGGCTAGATTCACAAAAGGGATACGACGGCGTATCCCTGTTTCTATCTATGCCGCTGATTCATAGAATCAGTTACGCATAGATCCGACAGGTGTAATAGTTTTACACTGTCGGATCTTAGGATGCAATACCGCGGCCGCCGCTGGGGGGAGTTTGCGTCGTAAACCAGCGTCGGGTATGCAAATTAGCAGCTAGGGCAATCCACAAAACTTTTTTCCGTCGTTACGTCGCCGCAAGTGTTAGTTTGCCGTCGCAAAGATAGGGCACCTTTTACAAAGTGTAAAATTACTACACCATGTAAAAGTATACCCGTCTTTCCCGCGTCGCTTTTGAATTTTTTTGAATTTTTTTTTTTCCCCTGGCGCAAGTCTTTTTTTCACGTCGCGATTCACAAAACATCGGCGCGTCGGGAGCATGCGCAGTACGTCTGGCGCGGGAGCGCGCCTAATTTAAATGGTACCCGCCCCATTTGAATTGGCCCGCCTTGCGCCGGACGGATTTAGGATACAACGCCGCAAATTTCCAGGTAAGTGCTTTGTGGATCGGGCACTTAGCCAGAAAATTTGCGACGGTGTAACCTAAATCGGTTACGTTACGCTGCGCCCGGGCTACGTGAATCTGGCCCATAGTTAGGTTGAAAAAAGTCCATCTGGTTCAACCATAAAAAAATAAAAATAAAAAAAAATATCGTACAATCCCATACACCCAATTCTATACCCACAGTTGATCCAAAGGAAGGCGAAAACCCCCAGCAGAGCATGAGATCCAATTTGCTACAGCAGGGGAAAAATTCCTTCCTGATCCCGGGGAGGCAATCAGATTTTCCCAGGATCAACTTTACCTATAAATGTCAGTACCCAGTAATATTCTGTACATTTAGGAAAGAATCCAGGCCTCTCTTAAAGCAATCTACTGAGCTGACCAGAACCACCTCTGGAGGGAGTCTGTTCCACATTTCACAGCTCTGACTGTGAAGAAACCTTTCCGTATTTGGAGATAAAATCTCTTTTCCTCTAGACGTAAAGAGTGCCCCCTTGTCCTCAGTGATGACCTTAACCACTTCAATACCGGGCACTTTCGCCCCTTCCTGCCCAGGACAGTTTCCAGCTTTCAGGGCTGTCGCACTTTGAATGACAATTGCGCGGTCATACTAGACTGTAGCCAATCTGAATTTTTTATAATTTTGTGCCCACAAATAGAGCTTTTCTTTAGGTGGTATTTGATCACATCTGTGGTTTTTATTTTTTGCTAAGCAAACTAAAAAAGACCCATATTTTTGATTAAAAAAAAAGTTTTCTTTGTTTAGGTTATAAAATGTTGTTTTCTCTTTCACTGATGGGCACTGATGAGGCGGCACTGATGAGTTGGCACTAATAAGGTGGCACTGATGGGCATTGATGAGGCGCCACTGATGGGCACTGACGAGTTGGCACTGATAAGTGTGCACTGACAAGTAGAATTGATGGACACTGATATTCAGCACCGATGGGCACTGATGAGGTGGCACTGATTTGCACTGATGAGGCGGCACTGATGAGTTGGCACTAATAAGGCGGCACTGATGGGAATTGATGAGGCGCCACTGATGGGCACTGATGAGTTGGCACTGATAAGGTGGCACTGATAAGGATGCAATGACAAGTAGAATTGATGGGCACTGATATTCAGCACTGATAGGCGCCACTGATGGGCACTAATGAGTTGGCACTGATGAGGATGCACTGACAAGTAGAATTGATGGGCACTGATATTCAGCACTCATAGGCGCCACTGATGGGCACTGATGAGTTGGAACTGATAAGGTGACACTGATGAGGATGCACTGACAAGTAGAATTGATGGACACTAATAGGTGGCACTGATGGGCACTGATAGGTGGCACTGATGGGCACTGACTGGTGGCTGTGATGGGCATTGACAGGCGGCTGTGATGGGCACTGACAGACGGCACTGATTGGCACTGATGATGAGGTACTGACAGGTTTTACTGCTGGGCACTGTGATAGGCACTGACTGGCACTGTGGTGGGCACTAATTAGCACTGATATGGGCACTGATTGGCACTGTCAGCCATTTTGATATGGGGCACATTTTAGCAGCTGTTGTGGCACATCTGAGGGGTCTGTGCTGATAATCAATGTGCTGATTATCAGCACAGACACCATACCCCACTCAGCTTTTATGGTCTGCAACTAGGACAGCCAGTCATTTCCATGTCCCGCGAACAGTTCCCTCCCTCCTGAGCGCCGCACAAAACACTCTGCAAAAGTGTCAGAAAATTGCCTCCCGCTGAATATTTTATGACTTTTTTCGCAGCAACACAGCCGTGGAAACCCTCAGACTGGAATACAACAACAAGCAGTGATGTCGGGAATGTTACTTAACCGCTTCAGCCCCGGAGGATTTGGCTGCCCAATGACCGGACTATTTTTTGCGATTCGGCACTGCGTCGCTTTAACTGACAATTGCGCGGTCGTGTGACGTTGTACCCAAACAAAATTTTCGTTCTTTTTTTTCCTACAAATAGAGATTTATTTTGGTGATATTTGAGCACCTCTGCGGTTTTAATTTTTTGCGTAATAAACAAAAGAAGAGCGACAATTTTGCAAAAAAAAAAAGCAATATTTTGTCATTTTTGCTACAATAAATGTCCTATTTTTTTTAAAAAAAGGCAAATTTAGTCTCAGTTTCGGCCAATACGTATTCTTCTACATATTTTTGGTAAAAAAAAAAAAAATCACAAAAAGCGTTTATTGATCGGTTTGGGCAAAAGTTACAGGGCCGGATTCAGATACAATGGCGTATCTGTCCGGCTGGCGTAACCTACAGTATCTCCGATAGGTTACGCAGCTCTAACTTTGGGCGCGAGTTCTTTATTCAGAAAGAACTTGCGCCCTTAGTTACGGCGGCGTAACGTATGTGTTGCGGCGTAAGGCCGCGTAATTCAAATAGGGATGTAGGGGGCATGTTTTATTTAAATTTGGCTTGACCCCCCCGTATTTTACGTTTTTTTTGAACGGCGCATGCGCCGTTCGTGAAAACATCCCAGTGCGCATGCTCGAAAACCTGCCGCAAAACGTCATTGCTTTCGACGTGAACGTAAATTACATCCAGCCGCATTCGCGAACAACTTACGCAAACGACGTAAAATTTCAAAACTCGGCGAGGGAACGACGGCCATACTTAACATTAGCTGCGCCTCATATAGCAGGGGTAACTATACTCGGGAAAAAGCTGAACGAAAACGACGTAAAAAAAAAGCGCCGGGCGGTCGTTCGTTTCTGAATCACAGGACTGCATTAAAAACGTACTAAAAACGCACTGGAACGCATCAAAAACGCTCATGCAAAAAAGCACCTGGAACGCATGCGGACTGCGTTTCTATGGTGTGAACTGGCCCTGAGACTTCAGATCCTCACCATTCAGAAGTGCTATCGGCACTTTAAAGATGGATATCTCGGTAACGGCAGCAGCTGCTGCCACAACCGAGGTATCCATCTTTAGTGCCAACGGTCCTGTAAACGATAACGGCGGTCTCCGCGGCGGATTCGCTGCGAGATCGCAGTTATCGGTGGCGGGAGAGGGCCCCCCCTCCCGCCGCTCTCCCGCGCCCTCCGCCGCTTACCGGAGCCGTCGGTAGCGGCGGAGGCGATCGGGTCCGTTCGGCTGTTCACTGGGGTTGCGAGTGAAGGGAAAATCTCCTTCGCCCGTCCCCATAGCTCTGCTGGGCGGAAGTGACGTCAAAACGTCAGTCCCGCCCAGCCTCTTAAAGAAACATTTTTTTTTTTGTCATTTGAAAAAATGACAATTTCAATTTTTATTTTTTTTTCTTGCATTTTAGTCCAATTATGAGATCTGAGGTCTTTTTGACCCCAGATCTCATATTTAAGAGGACCTGTCATGCTTTTCTCTATTACAAGGGATGTTTACATTCCTTGTAATAGGAATAAAAGTGATAAAAAAAAAAAAAATTTCAGTGTAAAAAGTAATAAAATAAATAAAAATAAATAAGAAAACAAAAATTTTTTTTTTAAAGCGCCCCGTCCCGACGAGCTTGCGCACAGAAGCGAACACATACGTGAGTAGCGCCCGCATATGAAAACGGTGTTCAAATCACACAAGTGAGGTATCGCCGCGATCGTTAGAGCGGGAGCAATAATTCTAGCTCTAGACCTCCTCTGTAGCTCAAAAAATGCAACCTATAGAATTTTTTAAACGTCGCCTATCGAGATTTTTAAGGGTAAAAGTTTGACGACATGCCACGAGCGGGCGCAATTTTTAAGCGTGACATGTTGGGTATCATTTTACTCGGCGTAACATTATCTTTCACAATATATAAAAAAATTGGGCCAAATTTATTGTTGCCTTATTTTTTCATTCAAAAAAAGTGATTTTTTTCCCAAAAAAGTGCGCTTGTAAGACCGCTGCGCAAATACGGTGTGACAAAAAGTATTGGAATGACCACTATTTTATTCTCTAGCGTGTTAGAAAAAATATATATATAATGTTTGGGGGTTTTAAGTAATTTTCTAGCAGAAAAAAATATTTTAGTCTTGTAAACACCAAATCTGAAAAACACCTAAGGTCTGGAAGTGGTTAACAAGTTGGTGAGTCACACTTATGATTAAAGAAAACCTTTACTAGCAGAATCACGTAGGCTGGTATTGCTGACGTGCCTTTGAGGATGTGCGTTGCCTGGCTTCTTTTTTTTTCTGGCTTTTGCACTTTCTGGTGGGCTCAGTGACATTTAAACAGCATGCAGCATACAAGGCATACAGGACTGCCCAGTGGCTTAGTGGTTAGCACTTCTGCCTTGCAGCACTGGGGTCCTCAGTTTAAATCCCAGTCACACAATCTGCATGGAGTTTGTATGTTCTCCCTCTGCATGCGTGACCCAAGTACGCGAGATCGGGAACTTAGATTGTAAGCTCCTACAGGACAGGTACTTATATAAATATAAAAAATATAATATGAATAGAAATACAAATATAGAGAGAGAAATGCGGTGGGATTATAAAGGTGTCAATAGATAATAATGGAAACACAGTTTACTTAAAACATAAGATCTATTTTAAACACGATGAGGTGAATATAAATTGCTGACGATATATAAATACCGGTAATAATATAAATACTTTTTGGCTAAAATGAACAGATCAGCATTTGCAGCAGAGTTCAGCAACAGCAACGTACAACCCAGCCCAGTACAGGAGAGATGTAACCGCGTTCCGACCGCGTAACGCACTGCGGCACAGTGGCTCTATTGCGAGGAAATCACGTACCTGTGCGTCGTTTCGCGCAATAGACACTGGGGGGCACGGGTGCCGCCATAGGCGCGATCGCATGTCTGCCGGCCACCCACGATAGTTCCCCGAGAGAGGCAGATGGCGGTCTGCCTATGTAAACAAGGCAGATCTCTGTTCTGACAGGGAATAAGATAGAGATCTTGGCACAGATTCTCGTAGGAGATACGACGGCGTATCTCCAGATACGCCGTCGTATCTCTGAGTCTGAGCCGTCGTATCTCTGAGTCTGAGCCGTCGTATCTCGGCGCCTGATTCAAAGAATCAGATACGCCAAAATTTCACTAAGGCCTCGTACACACGACAGGACCTGTCCGATGAAAACGGTCCGCGGACCGTTTTCATCGGACATGTCCGCTGGGATCATTTGGTCTGATGGCTGTACACACCATCAGACCAAATTTCCCGCGGACAGGATACGCAGTGACGTGGCCGCGCCGTGGCCGCGACGATGACACGGCGATGTGCGCGACCCTGGAAGGTCAATGCTTCGACGCATGCAAGGGCTTTCGGCCGAGCGGACATGTCCGGTGAGTCATAAAGACGACCGAACATGTCCGACGGACAGGCTTCCAGCGGACATGTTTCTTAGCAAACATGTTCGGTCGTGTGTACAAGGTCTAAGATACGACCATCGTAAGTCTCTTACGCCGTCGTATCTTAACTGCATATTTACGCTGGCCGCTAGGGGCGTGTATGCTGGTTTTACGCCTAGAAATATGTAAATCAGCTAGATACGCCAATTCACGAACGTCCGTCCGTCCGTCGCATTACAGATACGCCGTTTACGTTAGGCTTTTCCCGGCGTAAAGTTACTCCTGCTATATGAGGCGTACCAATGTTAAGTATGGACGTCGGAACAGCGTCGAATTTTTCACGTTTTACGTCGTTTGCGTAAGTCGTTCGCGAATAGGGCTGTGCGTCATTTACGTTCACATCGAAAGCATTGGCTTCTTGCGGGTGCATTTAGAGCATGCGCACTGGGATGCTTTCACGGACGGCGCATGCGCCGTTCGTAAAAAGCGTCATTTACGTGGGGTCACATTAAATTTACATAACACACGCCCACACCTACCACATTTGAATTAGGCGGGCTTACGTCGGCCTATTTACGCTACGCCGCCGCAACTTTGGTTTGAGAATACTGCACTTGCCTGTCAAAGTTGCGGAGGCGTAATGTAAATAGGATACGTTACGCCCGCACAAAGATGCGCGCTTCTACGTGAATCCGGGCCCTCGTGTTCCTGCTAGGCAGGAACATCGATTTCTATCCTCTCCCTGTCAGAGCAACCCCAACACAGTTAGCAAGCACCCCCTAGGGACGCACTTAACCCTTTGATTTCCCCTGATGTTAACCCCTTCCCTGCCAGTGTCATTGCAGGGACAGTGACAGTGCATATGTTTTAGCACTGATCATTGCATTAGTGTCACCCGTCAGTTAGGTGTCTGATTTGTCCGCCACAATGTCGCAGTCCCGCTAAAAATCGCTGATCGTGAACTGGGACTACTAACACTCAATGCTCTCAGAGTCTTTTCCCGGCCACCCTTTCTTTTCTCCTTATCTTCTCCTATCGCCTGTCGCCTGTCGCCTTACCTTCCCTCATTTTTTTACCTGCCCCTGTCTGTTTTTTCCTTTCCTTTTTCTTTTCTCTCATTCTTCTTCTTCTTTTTGTTGTGTTTCTTACATAAACAACCGCTGACACTCATCATATTTCATGCACGGTTTTGTAATATGTATGTGTCATGCTGTGGGCGATAGCCATTGAGCTGACTTACCATTGTATTCCATTATTCTAATGACGTGTTTAGATATTTTGACTGTCATCTCCATAAAAAAATATTTTGAACCCTAAAAATTGCTAATCACTGGTATGACTAGTAAAAAAATGTTTAAAAAATAAATAAAAATGCCATAAAAAATATCCCATAGTTTGTAGACGCAATAACTTTTGCGCAAACCAATCAATATACGCTTATTGGGATTTTTTTTAAACC